>NW_024384386.1:0-27707 GCF_016835505.1 Polypterus senegalus
CATCAATACAGTGCTGGTTCAGTGTCTGCTGCTCCTCACAAAACAAGTCTCCTGGGTTTTTTTCCAAGCCAAAGATTAGGTTAACTCACATTTTTAAGGTGGCCGTATGTGGAGTTGTAATGAGTGGATCCTACAGTGAACTGGTGCTATGTGTATGCCTGTTTCCTTGTTTTCACTCAATGCTGCCAAGATAGGTTCCAGTCTAGTATATTATGTTATAGCCATCTTCTAACTAAATACTTAAATCATGTTATATGTAATAAATTATGTTTGAGAATCATTTAGAGAATTTTTTTTACATAAGCAGCAAATTAAAGTACATAGAATGTCCTGAACATAGTTGCCTTATCCCTTTGTTTATATAACTGCTTAAATGCATAGCTATGGCATTTAGATGAATTTATGATTATGGCGTAGTCACATTGGGTGAAAATGTCTCCACAAAGATAATGACATCTTAAAAAAATCTCTAATTTGTAAAATTATTGATTCAAATTTCTTTTCATTTTTATTTACTGAGCAGTACAGTGGTAAAATGAGAGCATGTGTGTGCATATTTTAACAATTATGTCTTTCTGTCTTATCAGCTGTCTGCAACCTGCTAACATTGAACAATCTGCCTTTAATGATTGGTTTGAGTGGATACCTCAACTTCCAGATTGAGCATCAGTAAGTAATGGCATATCAGTGTGTGTCTTGTTTTACTTAACTACATGCACATCTGCAAATTGAACTGTCTGGGTGTAAAAAAACGAGATTGATACAACACACGGCACTGTTTCTCAGTTCATGTCGCCCACTGTACAAAGCGATGACTTCTTAATGTAGGTGTATGTGTTGAGAAACTTCAAGAAGCATCAAATTTATAAATTAGGCTTTCAGTTTGACCATTTAAAACAACTAAGATAGTATCCGTGAAAGTCGTTCACAATTGTCAGTGTTTTCTAATTTTGTTATACTCCTGCAATTCTATCATTAGATTACCCAAGTTTAGATATAAAACACAATTTAGTAAATTTTAGTGCAGTGCAGGTTGGTAACTAGTTCATTTTCTTTAAAATAAAAACAATACAGGCATTGCAGGATGAAAGCTCTGAACAATAGGCTTTGCCATATTGAGTAAGGCATCTGTACCTATTAAAAATATTTACAAAATGTAAAAATTGTACTATATTCTGATGTTGTAAATTGTTTTGGATTAAGGCATACATCAATTGTTCTAATAAAGTCTTCCACACTGTTGAAATAAACAGGCCTGAGAAGTTATGTTACATTACAATAATAGCACACACATGGGTGTAAGTAAATACATTACCATGGTTACTGCTGGACAGTTCATTCTATGATCTTAAATGTGAGTGAATATGTGTCTACTATTGCATCATAAAAAACATATCTGATTATCTGCTTGCAGCTCATTAAGTATCAAGCGAAATTAACTTGATTTTTAACTTATTTCACAGTGAGTATACCAAAGGTTTCCTAACTTATTTTATGAAGGAATTTTGTAATTGGAATTAGGGTCTGAAAATATATTTATCCATTATTTTATATGTATTGTTTGTATTTTGATGTCTGTTTATCATCAAGAGGCAAATCAGGTTAATTACAGATTCTAAAAGGCTTGTACATTATACAGATGCACTGTTGTTTCTGTATTTGTGATGAAATATAATAAATATATTAAATGCAGTGTTAAAATATTGTAGACCTAGGACTGTAGAATTGTAATGTCATGTCAAATGGTGAACACTTCTTTTTATTATAAAATGTTGCCACCCCATGCTGTAGATAAACAGTCACAAAAACACCCCTCTGGCATTTTTTCTTAAACCTAAGCTTAATAATATACACCAACAAGCATGAATGTGTAGGGCTAATGTAGATTTGATGATTATCTATGATTAAATTTTTAATGTCATAGAATGGCATCATAATGATCAAAAATACTTTGTAAACAAAATGTAAAACTACAGTTAATATATTTGAAGCATGTATAGTTCACTTTTTGGGGAAAAAAATACTTCCTTACAAAAAAATAGGCAGGTAATTGTTTTTTAAATAGTCACCATTGGATACTGAACCTGAACTTTTTTTAAATCTCCTGGTCATAATCTTGGGTACAAAAAATCCAATGTTGTAGCACAATTTGAAATTTCTGCTTCCTGTGATGGGTAGGAAATATAATAAACTCAGGTTTGCTTGTTATTGTTGGTCAATAAAAAAATCTATCAGCAACTCCATTTGGGTATGGATGAGACAGTTATTGTAATAAGATGTCCTGAAGAAATCCTGCCTTACCTTGGCACTAGTGGAGGGTGGGACTAATAAGACCACTGAAATATGTCATTGGTAATGTACTGCATTAGAAACTAGAGAGCATCAGTTGTACAAGAATTTTCATTATTAATTTAAGGAAAATGCTTTTGTGTATTGTCAGCCTGTTTCCACCATGCCCGTCATAATTATTGGAAAGCCCCCCATTGGTGAAATCTTTGTGTGAAAAACATGGTATTATTATCAGGAAAAAAAACTGTGGCAAAAGGGGTTCAGGGTATTGTAAGGTAAGTTTTCAAAGTTCATGCCATGTTAACTTACTTATTAGATGTCTGACCTCATAAAAGGTAGACTTAACTGGTTTGGAAGGCCCATTTAATAAACATTACTTTAGGTTAATTTGAAGGGTGTAGCTGAGCAATACAGAAGCTACTTATATATTTTGGCCAAGTAGGAAGAGCAACTCTAAACCTGGAAAATCTCTTTGGGTACAAATGTTAGCAGCTGCAGGAAAATGCTGAGCGGCGTGACAACATTCAAAAACAATTTTAAATCAATTGTATTAATCCAACTTGCTTTTCATGTGTTTTTTTCTGTTTTAAAGCTGATTATATAGTTGTTCATTACTTATTTTTATCATTTATTTTTAGCTCATTGAAGACATCTGGTAACCTCTGGTTGGATCTTACCTTAACAAGTAAAAGAGAGAAAAAGAGGCACAGAGAGAGAAAGAAAACAAGAGACTCTTCAGACCTCCTTTTTACTTTGTCCCTTCGATTGTGATGTTCATATTTGCATCTTGTCTGGGAATTGTCGGGGATACAATCTTGGCTGCCCTTTACTAAATCAAACACTAGAACTATGTTATCAACAGCCTGATTTTAACTAGCTCTTTCTGAAATTACAACGCAAGGAAGACCCTTGAATTTCAACTTGATGCAAAATCTGTACTATTTCTAGACTGATGGTCAATCTGTTATAGTGATTATATACGCCTTATACTAAACAAAGCAGGGGTTCCTAGGACAGGTTTGGGTTCAACACTGAATCTTCTTTCATTGTATTGTCTGACTTTTAGAGCTAATAAAATTAGGACATTTGTAAGCAATTAGATAGTGTAAGAAAAAAAAAATGCCAATATACTAATTGTGTCTGTAACTTATTGTTTAAACATACAGTACCTGTGTCATTCATTGCAGTTTGCATTTAACACTCAGTTTTCTTTTTTTTTATTCATATTATGTTTTCCCTATCTGTGCTGCGTATAATTTAATCAACAGAGTGTAGGACTTGATGTCATGTGAATGCCTCAGGTTAAGCCAAGAGTCTGAAGGTACCTTTTACTCTGCTCCAGCCTTCATCCTGACAATGTCAATGATCCAAACATTTATGTTAATTAACAACTGCCTTTTGCCTGGCTTTTTACCAGCTCTCATGGATTTTTCATTATCCACTGAACTTGAACTCATCTGGTTCAACAAAATTATTAAAGTTTCAATACATTATGTTTCCCATACAACCTGTCTCAGCATCTAAGATTAAAATCAACTTGGGTACCTCTGCTTTAAAATGACTACTGAATGTTAGATGCTGGCTAATATAAAGAAACTGTGAAACAAAATCATTATCTTGAGAAAAAGGGAAGATAAGGTTATAATATATAGGAAACCTCTTTGCTTGAAGAAGGATTCAATTATATCAAGATTTTCTAAATCATAAGAATCAGTTGACAAAATACATTACAAATGAAACTGTAGATAAAACAATGCATTCAAATTTATGTACTACTGAAAAGAATTCATAATGTAACTTCAAAATAATTTAGGCAAAAAATGGATAATAATAGCTATTATCACAGAAGATTTTAGAATTACAAGCTTCAGATAGAAATAAAGAAATTCGAAATTAAACAGAGATTTTTTTCAGTTTTTCAGAAGTGTAACGTATACAATTAGCAGTTCTAATTGTGATTGATAAGTTTTTACTACTGTGAAGCAAGACTGGACAAGCAGCTGTAAATTTAGGGGAAAACAGTCCTGAAGAGTGGCAAATCTAATAACTGCTTAACATGTTTGTTTAAGATGAGCTGCAGCTAATGGTATGTAACTTTGCAGGTGGTTTAACTGAGAAAGTGACAAGAAGGTTTTGAGCAACTGTGGGATTGTAAGGACATCAAGCATGGAAAATGTTTTCAAACTGAGCTCCCTAACAAAGTAGAGTAACATGTTCCCAGAGTTACAGTCATGAGTAAAATGTCTGACGGTAATTATATCTAACCTTGTGCAGTGCATAATGGTTCCAAAATGTCCCATGGATTTAGGAGTACCTCAAACAGAGTATGTGTTGGAAGACCCCTAATTGACCTTAAGTGAACTTCAAACCTCTTCCCACAATTTATCCTGTACTCTTTTTTCTGCCTTACTGCAGGGTTTGGCAATGCGGCCGAGAGGCTTAAACAACTCGCACATCCACATAAAATGACAAGGGTGAGTGAGTTTTCTTGAAGGCTTTTACTTGAAGTAACTCGTTGTAAACGGGAAATATACAAAAGAAACATACAGGTGTACAATCAAAGACAATAAAAAATGATTTACAAAGCAATACATAGCAGACGTGTACATTAAACAATAAAGCTTTAAAGACACTTACAAGGCAAGTGATTTCACGGTTGGATCAAGACGAAGAAAGCGCATAGACAGAGGTTCAAATCGCTGTGTACCACAACTAACCAGACACAGGGGTTTATATACCGTAGGATACGTTGGGCGTGACAAACAAGACATAAAGGGGGGCCACGTGAAGACACATGGGGTGTATTGCATTCAGATGTTTATTATAGGACCTACGTGCTTTGTGAGTTTCATAGACTTTGTAGTACCACTGTGAGTGTGGGACGACTGACTGGTGTGTTAATAAATGACAAGATGAAGGGGGAGCACAGTTCAACAAATAACAGTCTCAACTAACAAGATGTGAGGCAGAACACTCATATTTTATGAATAATGAGAACACAATTATATGGAACTGAGCAGGTATAACTTAAAATTAACCATTTCTTCTTTAAATTCACTTAATGACCCGGGTCAGCCCTTTTCAAACATGCGTCATGAGGTTTGACTAGAAAATAAAAATTGATTTTCCTTTGTTCATTGATCAAATTAGTATTATTTTTTAAGAAAAATATACGAAAATACCCAGATGAGTGTAAGGAGCCATTTAATTTTATATGCTTTAGTTGTGCAGTCATATCAGATAATCTAGTATATGAAATGGTTGTTTTCTTGAAGAGTGCCCAAACCCCCTTGGCACCCTCTGACCTCTTTCTTTACCGTTTTACATGTGGATCAATATCTGCTTTTTTGTACTTCTTGTTTTTTTTTTATTTACAATGCAACTAGTAGTAGAGCAAATGTAGAAAAAGAGGTTGAAGATTAAATTAAAGCCTTTCTGAATTTCTTACATTTTTGTGTGTTTGGTTAATTTTTCCTCAGAAAATTAACAACCAGTAGAAAATATAGTCTGAGAAGAAACAAATAAATAGTGTGTACAGTAATTTCATAAGAAAAGAGCCATTCTTCACCTATTTCCTCCAAAATTGCATCAAGCAGGGCTGCATGGCTTGGGAAAATAGTTCAGGTGATATTTTTAATTAATACTTAAATTGTGAATTGTTTTCCATGCTTTGTTATATTGAAACAAATGAATGTATCAATATAAAATATGAAGAATTATCTAAATATAAATTGGTTAGGTGAAATGGTCTATGTTGTTGATGACATTCTTTGGATATTTAAAAAATTCCTGCACAAAATTTTGACTAATTTAATCATTAGTGTTTATTATTAGTTGGTATGTGGGTTTTGGTGTTTCAATTTATGGAGAGGGGAGTGAGTTTCTAAAAACCATTGTATTGCTAAAAACATCGTACACTCAAACTTTATGATTAATTTAGGGAGTTAAATTAATTTTATTAAAGTTTCATATTAAATATTTTGTAATCTACAATATTTTGCTCCCCAACATACTCATTAATCTCCAAGTGCTTCCTAACAGTCCCAAGGCCTTGGGGAGTATTGTGTTATGATTATGATTTATTGTCTATTTGTTTTATTACTTTTAGACTGCCTGTGTGCTTTTATTTCACCTATTTAAGTATTTTTTCTTAAGGAATCTAAGTTTGTGGTTTGTTTATGGTTCCTTCTAATTATAATAGTGTTTATATATATATTTTATGTGGTGACACCATTTAGAGTCTTTCTCACAATTCATGGTAGCAGCTTTACAAAATAAGTAAAGAAAAAATTTTTTGGTATCTTGAATTCATCTTCGATTTCCTAACTGTTCTTTACGCCCCTTTATTGTGGTGCTCAGTTATCTTCTTTTTTTCCTGTATTTTTAATTCCTGTGACTACACCCTGGCTATGCTTAATATCTTGGTAAATTTGATTCTCACAATTTCTTTACTGTACCTTTGTGTGCATATAACATGCTAAGGTATAATGAGTGAAACCAAGATGGTACATTTAGTGTTTTGGAACAATCTTATTGGTAAAAAAGCAGGTTATCTTAAAGAACAGCTGCTAAACTTGGAACTACTGTCTACAGCTGATCAAAAAAAAATATATACTGTATACTGTGTGGGGTTATATATATATATATATATATATATTTTAATATAATATACAGTATATATGTGGAAGGACCCCAGACAGAGACAAGTAGACATGTTTTTAAACACCATCACACATTTATTTTACAGTTCTATGTACAATAAGTCCACACACAAACTCCCAAGACTCCCCAAAGCCCAGGCTTCACACTATGCCTCTTTCTCTTCAGGCGCCACCACTCCTCTCCTTTAAGCCTGTCCTTCTCCCCACCCTACTCCAGCCTTGAATGAAGGAGGTGGCCCCTTTCTGCCACCCAAATGTACTCCAGGTGTTCCCCCGCAACTTTCACTGGCACTCCCCCGTGTGGGAAGTGGTGGGGCGACCGAAGCACTCTGGGTGTCCCCGATCCTCTTCCCCTCAGTACTTTTGGGGTGGTAGAAGTGCTGAGCCCAGGGCTCTGTAGGCATGGGGGCACCCCTGATGGTCTGGAGGTGGTGCAAGCCCTCCTCTGGTCCTCCTGGCCCCAGCTGGGTACCACCCTGTCGCGGCCACAGTTTTATATATACTGCTCAAAAGAATTAAAGGATAGTATAGATAAAGTCAATGAAACTTATGGGATATTAATCTGGTCAGTTAAGTAGCAGACGGGTTGTTAATCAGTTTCAGCTGCTGTGGTGTTAATGAAATTAAACAGATGCACTAGAGGGGCAATAATGAGATGACCCCAAAACAGGAATGGGTTTAACAGGTGGAGGCCACTGACATTTTTCCCTCCTCATCTTTTCTGACTGTTTCTTCACTAGTTTTGCATTTGGCTACAGTCAGTGTCACTACTGGTAGCATGGCGATACCTGGACCCAAGGGTTGCACAGTGTCCAACTTCTCCAGGATGGGACATCAATCGTGTCATTGCCAGAAGGTTTGCTGTGTCTCCTGCACAGTCTCAAGGGCATGGAGGAGATTCGAAGACAAGCAGTTACCTGGAGGCGGGAGGGGGCCAAAAGGTCCAAACCCATCACGGCCCAGTATCTGCCCTTTGGGCAGGGGGAAAGAGGATGGCACTGCCAGAGCCCTACAAAATGACCCCCAGCAGGCCACTGGGTGAATGTCTCTAAAAAACCAAAAAAGACTTCATGAGGGTAAAAGGGCCCCCCATGTCCCCAATGGGCAAAAAAAAACGTCCTCTGACTTTCCTTTTTTACCAGAAAACAAGTGTAAATATTTGTATGAACACTAAAAGGGTCAACACCATAAGACATAAACAAAAAATGTTTACAATTTTCCCCAATAAAGGGGGGCTCAAAATAAAAAAGTACAGTCGTATCTGGGGGCCCCCGTTTCTTGATGTACTGCGGGCATCTCCTCCCATGGACTGGTCCAATTTGTGTTCTTGCTGTGAGATGTTCCCCCCTCTTCCCAAGGCACCTGCAAGTTCCTGTACATTTCTGGGGAATGGCTAGCCCTCCCCCTCGATCCAACAGGTCCCAGGCGTTCCAATTCCCCCCGATAAACACAAACCCGTCCATCCCCCCGGGGAGACAAAACCGTGACTCATCAGTAAAGAGCATTTTTTGTCATTACTGTCGGCCAGGAAGGGGGGTTTGTGCCCATAGGGCGGCCGGGGCCCGGTGATGTCTGGAAAGGACCTCCCCAAAACGGCCACAACCCCTCAGTCCAGCCTCTCTCATTTTCGGACAGTCTGAGCACTGATGGAGGGTTGTTTTTTCCTGGTGTATGGGGCAGTTTTTACCCATCCTGTACCTGTCGGGGTGTAAAAGGATTACCGATCCTGGGGGGGTGTTGTTCCCCGTGGTCTTCCACTGAGAGGATAAGCTGTCCTTCCTGTCCCCCCTGGCGCTGTCGGCCCCCTCACAGGGACATGGAAATTTCCCCCTACCACATCACGTCCTCATGCCTCCCAGCATCCTTCTTTCCGCAGATGACGGGCCCGGGGCATTTTTTTTGGGTGTTTTTCACTCGGTAGACAAGTCTCTTTAGTGTCCTGTTTTTAGAACTGTGACCTTAAATGCATTTTCCCCAAGCTTTCTTTTTTAAAATTCCACAGGTGCATTTAATTAATTGATTTTTTAAATTGAACATGCATGGAATTTTAAACCCTTTAAATAAAATCTGTAAAGTTATTTGGTTTTTTAAACCCATTATTGTTAAAACACAGTCCGAAAAGGGCGTTTTTTTTTTTGAACAGTTTTGAACAAAAAAAAAAGTTGGTACTTTTGTTTTTCCCTCGGGGTATTTTGAGGGTGATTACATTTTGGAAACTTAAAAATATAAAATTTTTTTTTTTTAAATTCTCATTATTTTTGGCCCCCCCCTCATATAAGGTCTGGTGGGTGTTTAATTAAACCCCCAAACAATACTGTGTAAAGGGGGGGGCAGGGATGGAAGGACTTTTTCCTTTATGCATTCGGGGGAAATCCCCCAAGCCCTATGGGGGGTTTTCTCCTTTGGAATTAATGTATGGACCAAAAACCCGGGGATATTTTAATTCAACCACTTCTAAAGGCTCATGGAATGGCACAAGCAGTCCGGGTTGTTTTATGACGGCACGTCCTGGAGTTCCACCGGGGATTGGGTAGGGACTTGTTCCCACCCCCACTCCAAATTTTTTTGGGTCATTGGCAAGGCCATTAAGTTAAGGGGGGGAAGGGGCTCATGATTTTTGGTAAACAACCCAATCATCAGCTGAAACGGGTTTATCCCTGAATCTGCTGAAACCATGAAGGACGGGGAACCTGACCCCTCCCCCCGGACAGCCCTGTTCACTCTTTGCCAAAATTAGACCTTAACTTAGCCCTAATTTGACCACCCACAAGACAGGAACTAAAAAGGTCATCTTGACTGTCCCACGGAATAGGTGAAAACCGGATGGACCTCACTGATGTCCAAGGCGTTAAGGCTGTCACAAAAAAAAAAGAGAAAAAGTGGGTTGGAGATCAAGGGGAGGGAACTGGGTGGTAGAGGAGAGCATGCCCCCTGGCCCAGTCCTATCATATTGGTCACTATGCCGAGGGGGGTTGGAGGTTTTGAAAGATTTTGCCGGCAACTAAGTCCCCCCAATTTCACCCCTATCCGATTCAAATGGATGACCTCCTTGGGGGGCTAGGACGCCAAATTTTTTGAACCCCCTTGCATGATGAAGTGGTACTGACAGGTTCCTTAAATGGACTGGGAGGTTGACTGCTTTAGCACCTAGTAGTCAAGTGACAGTTTGGGCCCTTCCCTTTTTTGGGTTCGGGGCCCCTGCAACTTTCCAGCACCCGGGTTATAAATCCTGCCCATAGCTCCATTGGGAACCTGGATGCGGATTATCTATTCGGGCATCTGAAAAAAAAGGGCCCCCAAATTTTGGTATGGAATGATACAACGAAACTGCTTTTTTGTGACCTAAAATAACTTTTTTTCCCTTTTTATTTAGTGATGTTTGGACTCTAGACACAGGTCTGGTCCCGTTAATAAAAAGCATTGCGTATGAGACTTTGTTGGTTTCCCTGAGCTGGAAACTGTTGGCCCGGAAACCCATTTTGCGTGGAAGGGGGCGTTGCGTTTAAAATGGGTGATAACTCAGCTGGGGCTACCCTCTTGGGCTGAAGTTCACCCGGGTTCGGATCATGCCCCCACGTACATGGCCCCACACAGGAGTTGAACCCGAGGGCATGGGGTGGTTTTTTGACCTACAGCTATCGTGTTTTCGTGGGTTTTTGGGGGCCCCTCCAAACCAATGCCCTTTTTCTTTTTCAGGGCCCCCAACCTTTTTGGGCGGTATTGCCGAGAGGTCTGGGGAGGGCCCCTGTCCCCACATGCGCTTGGGAGGCAGCTAAAGGGCTAAAAGGGAAAGGGGAAAATTTCCCGGACAGACCAAGTTTCCCGGGTGCACTGGCCCCCTTTTTTCCCCGCAGACCAAATGTGGGAAATTCTGCCTGGTCCCTTGAATGTCCCCCATGTATAAAACCTCCCACATTTATACTAAACTGTTTATCACTATATATATATATTGTGGCACTGTGGGGGCCTGTGGCCACTGCCAGGTGGCCCCTGCCTGAACAGCCTGGGCCCAGCACTTCCGCACACCAGGAAGTGCTGGAGGGACAAAGGGACATCGGGACTTCTGGGTGCGCACCCGGCACTTCCGCCAAAGGGCGTGGTCTCGGAGGAGTCCCGGGATGCAGCTGGAGCCATCCAGGTTCCCATAACGATCCCTCCAGTCATTGGCGAGTGGGAGGAAGCAAGCGGAGCTGGGTGAGGACTGGATCGCCAGGAAGAAAGCAAGAGGACTGTGTGGCCTGGACTTTGGGATCGGTTGAGGCACTGGGTTGGATCAATGCAATCTTGTAAATGTGTAAATAGTTGTGTGGTGAAATATGATTTTCGTCTGTTTGCCCGGGGCCAGCGTTCACAGTGATGGGAAGTTGTGAGGATGGGCCGCTACAAGACCTGCATTCCTTTTAACAAGTCTGTGGAAGGCCCAGCACAGCAGCGACCACACCGCCGCTGGGGGCGCCCATGCACAACTCGCGGGAGCGGTCGCCCAGGGTGCGTGGAAGGAAACCAGGCGTCGCCAGAGTGCAGCAAAGCTCCGAGCCCGCTGTCGCGAAGGGCAGCCCAGCGGCGTTGTTACACAGGAGGCCACACCGGGCAAAGGCCTCGGCATGACAGAATAGCGGGGAGTGCCCTGCCCCTGAGTAAGGCCCCCGGGTGACTGTACCTTGTTTTCCGCAGAGGGGCGGTCCGGATCCAGCCCCGGTCCAGGGGTCACGAGGAAATTACGCTGCAGCTCGAAACCGCGGGAGCTGCGTAGGGTGTAAGGGGACGCCACCCCCCGCAGAGTGGGGAAGCAAGATGGCCCCGGGCCCGGGTGTCCCACGTGACAGGCACGGGATTGGCCCGGGGTGTCTTGTGTGCCCGCCGAGGACTGGATGGAGGCGGGACCAAGGATTGCCAGTCTCGTACGAGGACCCGATTGGCCAGGGGGGCTGGCCCCCAGGAGACAGGCAGGAAGTGGGGCTGATGGACAGGTGCCACCACCGCTGTCTCTATGTGTTCGCTTTTAACAGAGGTGCTGAGTGCTTCGCCCCGCTTGGAGCAGTGCCGGGAAAGGCGATCGGGATAGACGCCATTGGAGACGGAGATGGGCGCCGCGGGAAACCCGGGAGGCAGGCAAAGCACAGGGTTGTAAGTATTGCGTTCCGTAAAGCTATGGGATTACCAAAATAGCCGTGACTTTCCAAAGGAGGACCGGCATCGGTGAAATTCCCAACAGCGTATGAGGGGCTGAAGTCTGCGGCGTGGGATCGAACGCAGGGCTGGGGTGGGATGAGTCCGGGGCCAAGGCCCTGGGGCCAACCCGCAGCTGCCCTGCGCTCTGCCGGACCCGGGCTGGATTGAGCTTTTCCTGGCTACCCCGACCATCAGGCCGCCAAGAAAGAAGAGGACCCGGGTGAATCCCGGGTTTCTCCGTGGGAGGGCCTTGCCTGGAGTGCGCGTGCCGGAGGAAGGGCCCGTCTGCAGTGGCAGAGAAACCCTGGGCGACCGCCTGCAGACGACCTGCTGACATCAAAAGGAGGCGGGGAACCTGCGGCGGAGGGAAAACAGGCAAGTCCTGGGCGTCGATAGGGGAGGCGCTGCGGTACGGGACCGCGGATGCTCGGGCAAGAACGGCGGCTTCTGGCCTCCCTTTGCTTTTCAGTTGGCCCGAGGCCCTGGACCCGACGCGCTGGGACTTGCCCCCCGGGAACAGGCCGCTCCACGGAGGTTAGGGGGAGGTGATGGCCCCCAGCTGGCAGGGACGGTGGAACAGGGCGGCACAAACCAGAGGGCAATGGGCCCCGGAAGGTGCCAAAGACGGATGTCCCAGGTGCCGTGGTTGGCCCCTGGGGACAGAGTAGGACCCTCTCTGGGGCGTGTTGCCCTTTCGGGAATGTCGCTGGACCCGTGCTAGGTGGGGCCCCTGTGGCACGCCAGGAGGACCGAGGAGGCTTGTACCTCCTCCAGACCGTGGGGGGGCTTCCGTCCTGATTACGTTTGGTGGCCTCGGGTAGAGGGCATGGAAGCCCAGCACCGTAGGGGCCCGTGGTCACGCCAGGCCCCTTCCAGACCATCATCTCACACCCGGGCCGAGGCGGGAGCCCGCTGGGACCCCCGGAGGCCCGGAGGAGGGCCTGTACTCCACCAGACCACGAGGGGGTGCCCCCTGGTTACGGGTCCCGGTAGGGAGCATGGAAGCCCAGCCCTGTGGGGGCCTGTGGCACCGCCAGGTTGCTCCCCGCTGCCTGAACAGCCCTGGGCCCAGTGCTGGGGGAGACGACGGGGGACACCCGGACAGCTTCGGCGAGCGGTTTTCCGCCACACAAGAAGTGTCTCGGAGGAGTGCCAGGAAGCAGCTGGAGCCCATCCAGGTTCCCATAAAGGGGCCCCCTCCATTCAAAGGCAAAAGGACTGTGTGGCCTGGACTTTGGGGATCGTGCTGGAGGCACTGGGGTGTGATTACGGTAATCTTGTAAATATTGAGTGTAAATAAACGTTGTGTGTGAAAAAATGATGTCTGTCTGTCTGTGTCGCCCGCGTTTTACAATATATATATATATATATATATATATATATATATATATATATATATATATATATATATATATATATATATATATATATATATATATATATAATAAAAACTTGCCGGGCACCACCCGTCGGAGACCACATCTTTATAAAATCCACCCCTTTTTTAAACATAATAAACACAGTCCCAAAACCACACACAATGCTCACTAAGCAATAATCACCACAATTTTTTCTGTCACTGTCCTTTGGGCCCCCAATCCCCCCTGGGAGCTTCATCCTGCTCCTCTCTGGGTCTAGCTCCCAGATTGCTGGAAGGGGGGCGCCTTTTGTTCCCGTGATGTGCTCCAGGTGGCTGGAGAATCTTTCGGCAGCACTTCCTGGTGTGGCGGTTGCGCCTTTGCCCCGACCACTCGGCGCCCCTGGAGGTTCCTCCGCCATCTTGCTGTGTCGGAAGTTATGTTCCCCAGGTTCTAGGAGGTTTAAAAGGCCCCCAGGTGGTGGCCATGGTCCCAACGAGTTGGAAAGTCTCTCCTGCTCTCCCATGGTCCTCTCCGCTCCGGGGCGGTTGTGTCCTCCTTACCTGGAAGCTTTACTGCCACCTTCCGGACCTTCTATGCGCCCCACGGGTAAGAACCCAAGCCGCCTGTGACAATATATATATATTGTCACACATGGGCGTTTAGGAGGCAGTCAAAGAGCCTAAAGGTGAGTGAAACATCCAAGATAAGGGGTTGTCACGTGTGCTTACCTGAACTCTCTTTACAACAGAAACCAAGAAGAAAAATAATCCTGCAACTTCCAGGTTCCAAAATGGCCGTGATGCGTCCTTCCAGCCATCCTTGATGAAGTCACTTCCGGCACCCACAAATCACCTCACTTCCTGCTGCAGCGCACAACATGCCAACCATTTCTGTCACATGTTTTCTCTGCTATATAACCACCTTTTTGTCACAGTAAAAATATTCATTGTAATTCAAAACTTTGAATCGCTTTTTCTTATTGTCTGGACGACAATATACGGGGACGGGGCCCCAAAACTTTGTTTTTGTCTTTGTGAAGGATTTATTCTACCACAATTGGCATAGCCGGCAGGTTTTTTGTTGAATGCCTGAAGAACGGACCTGAACATTTCCCCACCTTTTGGAATCTCCAAACTTTGAAGACCCAAATGGAGAAGAGACCCTTAAAACAGGGCTGTTGCCCCAGAGTATGGAGGGAGTCCCCGGTCACCACCCTTTGCAACCATGACTGAATCAGATGACATTGAGACCTTTTTTTTGATTTTGGGTAGTGCTAAGAGGAACACGGCGAGGTGAATGGGCGCCAACTTGCTCCCTACCTAAAGGGACGGCGATTATGTTTTAAACTGAGGACAAGCTGCTGATTATGGCTATTAAACAAGTGTTAAACACTAGGGGTACCCCGGGGGCAGCAGGCAAGATAATGGAGGGGGCAGTTCAACCCAGGGGCCCGTGAGAACTCAGGGCTTTGAAGCCGGGGGAAAGGTTTCTCTCGCCCTACATTAATAATTCTCAGAAAATGGCATATTTTGCATGGAAACCTTTGTGCATGCCCTCCACATATTGCCCAGCAAGTCAAAACATAACCTTTGCGACATGGACACTTAATCCAAATGCGGGCGCTTTCGTTTCTGGGGCATCGGCGGTTATCTCCTGAACCCAACAGCCGGGGGGCGCTCCACCAAACCCCGGGAAAGCTCCCAAAACCTGGCCACGGGGCGGGATAGACCAACCTTACAGGTGCAGGGGGGGTTGGACATCTGCCCCTAACTGCCCCCTCGTTATGGTTGTTGTTGGTGAAGGGACGGTATTGTACCACAGTGAAAACCCCTTTTTTCTTCATTTCAGTTCAGTTATTATAAAAAGGCAGAAAAGGGAAGGGCAATGTTTTTCGGGGTAACATTTCTATTGTTGCTGCCCGTTTCATTTTTTCCCAACCGTGGGCTAAATTGAAAACTAGTCTCAAAAGTATTCCGGGGGTATCCCATATTATAAGACACCAGATGTGTGGTGACGTAAATAGAACCCGCCAGCATGACATGGCTGTGTTACCGGATCCCCCTTCCAGTCATACTTAAGAGACTGAAAAAAATTACCAGTGGAAAACGGCTTTTTATCAAAATTGGGATGGGTTTCTTGTTTGGAATTTCCCGACAAAACAATCTACATCATCACAGTTAATCATTTTTTGAAAAGTTACCAAAAAAATGCATGTGGAAAAACCCCCTTTTTTGAAATTCTCTGACTTAAACTTAAAAACCAGAACATTTTTTTTGACATTCACCTATGTCCATATTTAAACCACCCCCTTTTCGTTTTTTCTCGGTAATTTTCTTTTTTGCTTCGATGTTTACTTTTTTTGTTTGATACTTTCTTTCATATTCTGTATCTTGTTCTGCATGTGCATCGAGCCTTTTTTTTTTGAATTTTTTTAATTCCACTTTTTTCATTATCTCTTATCTATTTCCATGTGTTTGTCCCCTTGTTTTTAACCTCTTTAGATTTTTTCTTTTTTTTCTACTCTTTTTTTTTTCTACCTCGTTTTGCCCTATTTTTCAATAACCTGGCCCTATGATTATTTTCCCTTTTTAAATAAAAATTTTCCCGTTTGTTTGCGCTATAATCTTTACTTTCATTTTTAATACTTTCAAATTTCCTACTTTCATTTTCTTTAATTTTCCATCTCCGCCCTTTTTTTTTTGAGCCTTTAATTTTTGTTTTCCTTCTCTAACCTTTGGTAGGGGTCAACATTTTTGAACATTTTTAGAAGTTCTACTTTTTTTCTTTTTTTCCCTTTTTCTTTTAATCTTAGTCTGAATGGGGCGTTTTTTCAATTCGATTTTTACCTTTTTTCTGAATTTGCCCGTTATTCTTTTTTTTTTTTGCATTTTTCTCTCCCCAAAACTTTTTCTCTTTTTCTTCACGCTGCTCTTTTTTCTTTTCTTATTTCGCGTTTTATCTATACTATTGTCCTTATCCGCTTTTTCGATGAAAACCCTGGATCTGTGTGTGCTCAAAACCCTTACCCATTGAAAGTTTTGCCTATTTTTTGATTTGGTTTTTAAGTGGGGGGTGTCTTGCAAGTATATGTTCTACATCCCCAGAGATTGTCCTGGGGCATCTCTTGGCACAAAGTCTCATTTTGGTCCTGGCCCTTTTGCTTCCCCAGTCTTTTTTTCCCAGGGTTTTTTTTTAATAAAAAATATATTTATTATATATTGTGGTGGCTGGGTGGTTTTGCCCTGAAAAGGACAGAGCAAAAGAGGGACTGTGCCTTTCCCCGGACCATGAGAGGGGGGCCGCCCTGCTTGGTATGGAGGCCACCACCAGGTGGCACCAGACAATTTCCCCCGACATCCCGCCTTTCCCCCACATTTGGGGGCGGTGGAAGGGAAAACCGAGGACAGGGGGTTTCCGGGGGCTCAGGCCTCAGGGGAAACAATCAGGGGCCCTGGAGCACGTCTGGGGGGTCTTAAAAGGGGCCCCCTTCCTCCCGTCAGGAACCGGGGCAGAAGACAGAGCCAGTGGAGAGGGGGGGAGGGAGGAAGGACTGTTGGAGGACCCTTAAAAATGGGTGTGTGGTGCAGGGGCACTTTGCTTTGGCTTTTTAAATAAACATGTGCTTTTTTGACATTCAGGTGTCTGTCTGTCTGTCTGTGTCCAATTTACTATATATATATATATATATATATAAAACACTGTTCCCAAATTATTGGGCAATATATTTTGCCCATATCATCATTTTTTAATGCGATTTTTCCAACTCAAGCTGTTTAACTTGAATGCTTTTGGATTTAAGCACGTCAGGTGATGTGATTTGTGTAATGAGGGGGGGGTGTGGCCTAAGGAGATCAAACCCATATCAAGGTGTGCAGAATTTTAGGCCTATTTTTCCTCGGCAAAAAGGGCCAAAAAGTTTAATGACTCTGAAAGTCAAAAAAATTTTAAAAAATCTTTCAGAGGGGTGCAGCACTTTTTTAATTGCTAAGTTTGGTGGTGATCCGAACCATCAAACATTTTGTTAAATAGTCAACAGGGTTGCAAAAAAGTGTTGAGAACAAAAAAACGAAATTAGCTGCCAAAGATTTGAGAAAGAATCAACGTGGACCGGAACCCCTTAAGTATCTATCTATCTATCCTCCATTTTCAATTCCAGGCTGCAACCCACCTGGGTGCCGAAGTACAAGGTGTTCAGTGCTCAAAGACAAATAAAGGAGGGCTGAAACCCCAAACCCCCACTGAACAAGAAACATAAGTTGAAACGTCAAAAAAGGGCCAAGAAATATCTGAAGACAGATTTTTTCAAAGGTTTTATGGACCGATGAGATGAGAGTGACTCTTGATGGACCAGATGGATGGACCTGTGGATCAGTAAGGGGCACAGAGCTCCACCCAACGTGGAGGTGGGGTACTGGTATGAGCTGGTATTTTTAAAAGATGAGCTAGTTGGACCTTTTTGCATTGAAGATGAACTCAAAATCAACTCCCAAACCTACTCCAGTTTTTCCAAAGACACTTTCTTCAAACAGTGATACAGGAAAAAGACCATGATTTTTATGGGCCAATGCTCCATCACTTGCATCAAGTTCTCCCCTCGGCCAGCCAGTAAAGGCCTTAAAGATGAAGGAATAATGACATGGCCCCTTCCTCATCCCCGACCTAAAAACCCCATCGAGAACTTGTGGGACTCTTAAACACTAGATTTACGGGGGGAAAAACAATACACCTCTCTGAAGAGTGTCTGGGAGGCTGTAGTCACTGCTCCACAAAAGCTGATCGTCAACAGATCAAGAAACTGACAGACTCCATGAATGGAAAGGCTTATGACTGTTATTGGAAAGAGGTGGCTATATTGGTCATTGATTGATTGATTTATTTTTTTGAAATGTCAGAGATGTTTATTTGTAAATTTTGAGGTGTTTGTTTATTATTCTCACTATAACAGATGAAAAAAACAAGTGAGATGGAAAATTTTCATTTTTCCTTTGTTATAATAAATCTGCACTATGGTTAAATAATTGTCAATATGTTTTCCCCTGATGATGTTCATATACATTCCGTGGAAACATTCAGGTTTGTTTATTAACATTTGATTGACTGATAGCACTGTGTTTGTTCCATATTAAAATTAATCCTCAAAAATACAACTTCCTAATAATTCTGCACTCCTGTATTAGAAAATACTCCATAGCTAGAAGGAGAAGTGTTGAAGAGTAATGAAAAGAAAAGGAACATCTTGAAATAATGTAACATGATCTTCAATGTAATTGTTTTGTCACTTTTAGAGTTGCTTCTTCAACATTTGCTATTATTGAATTTTTCCCTTTTTCTTTTCATTCTCTCTAACACACTATGGCATAAAAAGTGGTGTTTTCTATATATATATATATATATCCATCCATCCATCCATTTTCTAACCGCTGAATCCAATACAGGTCACGGGGCTGCGGGAGCCAATCCCAGCCAAACAGGGCCAAGGCAGGAACAACCTGGGTGGGTGCAACCACCGGGACACACACAAAACACACCCACACACCAAGCACAATAGGCCAATTTAGAATCGCAATCCACCTAACCCGCATGTCTTTGGATTGTGGGAGGAAAGGACCCTGGAGAAACCAATGAAAGGAGAACATGAAACTCCACGAGGGAGTGACCCGAAGAACCCGGTCTCCTAACTGCAAGCACAGCACTACCACTCGCCACTGCCGTTCTATATATATATATATATATATATATATATATATATATATATATATATATATATATATATATATATATATATATATATATATATATATATATATATATATATATTTTTTGTCACACACGCAAGCATGGGAGAGCTAAAGGGCTTGAGTGAAGGCAGTTCGAGGCATGCCGGGTGTGGCAGAGTGCACTGACTCTTTTTCTCCCTTGCCTGTAGACCACCCCGGGGATTTCACCTGATCACCTGACATCATTTCCGGGACTGAGCCAATGAATCGACACCAGCTCCAGTCCATCTGATGTCACCTCTGGCTATGAGCCAATGGTGGAAGACCACGTGCGGATCCCAACGACCTCACTTCCTGTCTCCCCTTTAAAACCTGCCCCTTTTCCTTTGTTTCTTCAGTCTTTTTTTGGGACTCGGTTGTGTGCACTTCAGTGCTCTGTATTTTGTTAAAAGAAAACGACTTTTGCAGCCAGGATACCAAACACGGGTGGCTGCCCCAACTCTTTATCTGTCAATGTCTCGTTTTTGTGACAGTGGCGTGTCGCAGGATGGAAAAGTCCCGGGGGAAAAGGGACAGGACCTGCAATATACCCAGGTGGGATCTGCGGGCCGGTATTCAGGCGGGAGGGTGCCCGTGGTTCGGGCGGGGCCCTGCTGGGGCTCCCCGGCATTCATAACTAGCCCATCTGGAGGGCAGGGTGTGCGGGTGGGGCTCACAGAATTGGGCTGCCTGGGGGGGAGGCAAAGGGACTCGTATGCCTCTTGGGGAGAGTGCCTGCCTCCCCTGCAAACCAAAGCCCCATTTACCACCTAGGGGTGCCCAGACTGGCAGGTGAATAAAATAAAACATGGAGGTTGGCCCCTGAACGCCAACCAACAAACAAGCCTGGTCCTTATGGGAAATGGTAGGGCTTGGCTAGGGCCATTTGAAAACACGCCCTACCAAATAATAGAGCAGGTAGTTTGCTATCTGCTCCTGGAAGCGTTTCCCCCGTGGCTTCACCCAGCCGGTTTGGGGCGGTTCAAGAACATGGCTGAGCTCATAGAGCTTATGGAACGCAGAGGCGGCCTCACATTTAGGGACAGAACCGCCCTGCCAAACTCAGGGGGTACGTCGAGACCTAGCCCCACCCTGTACAATCCGAGCCCGTATTGGCGCGGGCGCGGCTGGCGCAAAACCGTTTGGAGGCAAGGAGGAATGCAGGTGGAGGGGGGAAGGGGTTCGGGGTGTTCGGGCTAATCCGGGGGGCCCCAAACTGGCGGGATGCCAACGGCCCAAAAGCCCAGGTTTGTTCGATCCGCAGCAACATTTCAATTGTTGCCCGCCGCTTGTGCAACCGAACAGTGGCTAAATTTTAAGCCCGGTATAACCTGTGTCCCGGAGACATCCGCTGGTACAGGTCCGCCCAGTTCATCAGTTCGGAGGGTCAGTTGTAAGCTCCCCGTAGCCGTCCTCCCCGACCCTCCACACCCGTGATACTAGGGCGGGACTGGTCAAAAATCAAAATGTGAGACACATACCACTCCCGGGTTAATTTGGGCCCCTCGTTGGACGGAGAAAACCCCGCCCTCGCTGCCTCCACGCCTGTAATCAGCCGGCAGGGGAGAGACGGGTCGCCTGACTGACGGGGAACTCCCGGGCCGTCAGCGCTACTCGCATCCAACGCCCGGGCGGGCGGGAGGAACCCACGCCCATTGAGGTGGCTGACCCTCTCCGTGGTTGGGGTTCCAATTTAAGAAACCCCGGGCTTCTTTAGAAGGGACAATGGAATGATGACTCCTGAAGTTTGAAAAAATGCAGTGGTCCTTGTCAAGGGCCCAGGGGACTAATCAGTCGATGCCACAGGGCCCCTATTTTGTGCTAGATAATGACCCCCTTTTACCGTAGCAATGCATGACGGGCAGGAGACGAGGCTGCTGCTAGTCCCGCTGACCTTCCGCGGCAGGTCGTGAGCTAGCACCGCCACCTCCTAGGTGGCCACCTGGGCACCGAAAACTCTGGAGGCCGGATCAAGCCCGTTCTACTGCCAGGAATTAATGGGAGGTTGCGTTTTTGGGCGTTTCCGCGGAGTGTCAACTGCGAAAATTTCCCTAGGGGGGACCGTGCTCTCTATTCCTATTCCACTGTTTGGGCGTCCTTCCACAGAATCGGGAATTCCTGGTGGGACCCCTGGAGCCCTCAGCCAGGACAAAAGTACATTTAGCCCTCGTGGATTACGCCACACAAACCCCAGCTGTTCCGTTGGCTCAGCTACCTCTAAAGCCATGGGCGGGAATTACTGGGGGTATTCGGCGTGGGGATCCCAAAAAAGTCTTGACGACCAGGGACCCCTTTACCCCGGAAACGTTCAAGGAGACTGCCAGATTACTGAAAATAAAGCATTTAAAGACCTCGTGTATCATCCTCAAACCCGGATTAGTAGAGAGGTTTAATCAAACTCTCAAGCAAATGCTGCGGGTGGTCAGGATGGAAGAACTGGGATCAGCTCTCCCCCCGTCCTTTTTGCCATCGGGAAGTCCCAAGCCCAGGGTTCTCCCCTTGAACTACTATACGGGCGACAACCTCGGGGCATATTAGATATTTTGAAAGAAGGCTGGGAAGAAGAGGCTCTTCCTCCACAAACATATGGAATATATCGCGCATTCGCTGATAGATTTGGAAAAATTCGCCTGTCCTTAAAAGTCACATGGAGGGGGCTCAAGCAAACGCAGGCCCCGGATACAACCGCGCCGCCTGGAGTTCCGCCCGGGAGATCGGTCATGGTCCTAGTGCCCCACCTCCCACTCTAAATTGCTTGCCCACTGGCAGGGCCCCTCTGGTTAAGGAGGAAGGGACTGGGCGACTATTTGGTGAGTCAACCCAATCGTCGGCCAAAGGAGTGGTTATCATGAACCTGCTGAAACCGTGGAAGGACAGGGACCCGATCCCTCCTCCGGCCAGCCCCCCCACTCTTCGCTCACACACACGACCTTAACTTCGGCACGGACTTAAGTCCCAGACAGCTGCGGAGCTGGAAACAGTTATCCGGACCGTCGGGGTAGTAGTAGGAACCCCCGGGAAAGGGCCCTCTCTGATTGAGCACAACATCGTGACAGAGCCCGGGTTGTTGTCCGAAACGCCCTTCCCCAGGCAAAAGGCTGAAGTGGAGCTTGAGATCGGCCTTTCTGGGCTAGGTGTGATTGAGGAAAGTTATATCCCTGGTCCAGCCCCATTGTGCCGTCGGTAAGCCTGGCGGAAGTTGGGGGTTCTGCAATGACTTCCGGGCTTAATCAAGTCTCCCAATTTGATGCTTATCCAATCCCGCATGGGACGACCTCCTCGAGAGGCTTGGACAGGCTCAACCTGACCACACTTGACATGATGAAAGGGTACTGGCAGGTTCCTTTAACGGACTCAGGAAAAACGTTAGTACCCTAGCGGACTCTGGCGTATCGGTCCTTCCATTTGGGTTACCGGGCTCCAGCAACCTTCAGCCCCCTGGTGGACAAAGTGCCGCCTCATAACTCATACGTGTGCCTACCTGGATGCGTGGTCATCTATTCCAACATGGAAGGAACACCCTACAGCATGTCCAAGCGGGATTACGGACACTTGAGGAGGCGGGCCGGATTAATCCCAAGAAATGCTTCGATTGCGGGCCCAAAAATTTAGGCTACCTGGTGGGTCGGGGTACCGTAAGGCCACAGTGCTCCAAAATTGATGCCATTCTGAAATGGCCCTCATGAACAAGCGGCAAGTCCAAACCTTTTCGGGGTTTGCCGGGTACTACCCCCGTTTGTACCCGGTTTGAAGAGCGGCGTTTTGGGTTTAACAAAGAGGGCCGAACATTGGGTATGGACTGAAAAAAAGGCCTGCATTTAGTGACCAAAGCAGGCCCTCGTCCACACCTGTTTTGATGGCACCTAACTTTTCTTTGCCTTTCATCCTCCAGGCGGACGCTCGGACCAGGGCCTGGCCCGGCTGAGCAAAGCGCCCATGGTGGGGCACCCCATCATGTTCCTAGCGGAAACTGTTGGACCGGAGACCAGGTATGCTCGGTGGAGAGGAGGCTCCTGGCGATTAAATGGGCGATTACTCAGCTGAGGTACTACCTGTTGGGCGAATTCCCTTTTCACGGACCATGCACCCCTACAGTGGATGGCCTCCACAAGGAGTCGAATCCTGGGGCACCCGTGGTTTCTTGACCTGCAGCCGAGTTCGCTCATCGCGGGCGCTCTCCACGCCAACGCTGAAAGCGCTTCGGGTTCACACCTCCGTTGGTCGCCGACCCGCCGGGTCTGGGCTAAGGGGGGGCCTTGTCACACCGCGGGGATGGGAGGCAGCTAAAAGGGGTTGGTGAAGGCAGTTCGGAGGCATGCCGGGGTGTGGCAGAGTGCACTGACCCTTTTTCTCCCTTGCCTGTAGACCATCCCCGGGGGCTTTCACCTGGATCACCTGACATCACTTCGGGACTGAGCCAATGGAAATCGGGCCCCACCAGCTCCCGTCCCTCTGATGTCACCTCCGGTACGAGCCAATGGTGGAAGACCCGTGCCCGGGTCCTCGACCTACTCCTGTCTCCCCCTTTAAAACCTGCCCCTTTCCCTTTGTTTCTTCAGTCTTGTTTTGGGCTCGGTTGTGTGCACTTCAGTGCTCTGTATTTTTTAAAAAAAACGACTTTGCAGCCAGGATACCACAATTACGGTGGCTGCCCCAACTCTTTATCTGTCAATGTCTCGTTCTTGTGACAATATATATATATATATATATATACATGCATACACACACACATTATATATACAGTATATATATCTATATCTATATATATTGTGGAAGTTGACCCGGACACAGACAGGCGGGCATGTTGGTCTTCAACCACCACCGGTTTATTTACAATATTTACAGTATTTATAATGGTCACTAAGACCCCAAATTAGTGCACAAAAACCCCAAAGTCACAGTCCTGGCCACAATGCCTTTCCTTGGCCGCCTCCACAGCCTCCTGAGCTTAATCCTTCCTCCTCCGACCCCAGCCTCGATTATATATGACCCGGAGGCCCCAGGTTTTCCCCGGCATTCCTCCTCTAGCCATGCCCCAGCTGGCGGAAGTGCCTGTCCTCCCGGCAGCCCCCCGGGCGCCGTCCAAATTTTTCCCAGCACTTCCTGGTGGGGCAGAGTGCTGGGGTAACGGTCCCAGGCATCGGCGCCTCCTGGCGGTGACCACGGGCCCTACAGGGTGGAGCTTCCTGCCCTGTACCCGTGGCCCCAAAGAAAAAGAAGGCGACCCACGTGATCCAGAGTGGGGAGACCCCACCCGGGTCCCTCATGGTGTCCCGGCGGTCAGGCCCCTGGCATCCCTGACAATATATTATTTTAATATCTATATATATATCTATATCTACATATATATATATATATATACATACTGTAGATATAGATATAGATATATATACACATACATACTGTACATACATCACACACACATTATATATATATATATATTTATCTATCTATCTGTATATCTATATATATATATATATGTTTTATATATATATATATATATATATATACTCAAAAAAAGAACCCTTTTTCAGGACTGTGTATTTCAACAATAATTTTTTTAAAAACCCAAATAACTTTACAGATCTTCATTGTAAAGGGTTTAAACAAAATTTTTTCCCTGCATGTTCAATTAACCATAATCAATTATTTAAAATGCACCTGTGGAATGGTCGTTAAGACCTTAACAGCTTACAGAAAGTAGGCATTTAAGGTTTACAGTTTTAAAAATGCAGGCACTAAAGAGACTTGTCTACCAACTGTGAAAAACACCCAAAGAAAGATGCCCAGGGTCCCTGCTCATCTGGAACGTGCATCAGGCATGCTGCAGGGAGCATGAGGGACTGCTGATGTGGCTAGGCAATAAATTGCCATGTCCGCCCTGTGAGGACGCCTAAGACAGCGCTACAGGGAGACAGGAAGGACAGGTTTTCAGTGGAAGAGCCCCCATCTCAATCCATTGAGCACGCCCGGGACCTGTTGGATCGCAGGGGTGAGGGCTAGCCATTCCCCAGAAATGTCCAGGAACTTGCAGGTGCCTTAGTGGAAGAGGGGGTAACATCTCACAGCAAGAACTGACAAATCTGGTCCAGTCCATGAGGAGGAGATGCACTGCAGTACATCGAGCAGCTGGTGCACACCAGATACTGACTGTACTTTTGATTTTGAGCCTCCCTTCATTCAGGGAACATTGTGAAACATTTTTAGTTTATGTCTTATGGTGTTGACTCTTTACTGTTCATACAAATATTTACACATTAAGTTTACTGAAAGTAAAACAGTTGAAAGTCAGAGGACGTTTCTTTTTTTGCTGAGTATATATATATATATATATATATATATATATATATAAAAAAAAAAAACAGTACAGGCCAAAAGTTTGGACACACCTCCTCATTCAATGTTTTTTCTTTATTTTCATGACCATTTACATTGGTAGATTCTCACTGAAGGCATCAAAACTATGAATGAAAAAATGTGGAGTTATGTACTTAAAAAAAAAAGGTGAAATAACTGAAAACATGTTTATATTATAGTTTCTTCAAAAATACCACCCTTTGCTCTGATTACTGCTTTGACACTCTTGGCATTCTCTCATGAGCTTCAACAGGTGTCACCTGAGCCAGCCTTCTACCCTATACGGAAGCGGGAGAATTGGTGATAAGTCACTGAGTCAGTGAGTGAGTGAATCAAGCATAGGTCAGACTTGCCAAAAGATCAGTCCAAAAAAGGGTTTTTTTTAAAAAAGGTTTTTTGAAAATTCAAGCAAACAGTCCATACAAGAATAGAAAAGTTGTTAACACACATACAATAAGCCAAAAAAGGAAAAATGTTTCTTCTTGTTTCTATATTTAAGGATGAATTATTTCACTGTGCTTACTTCCCTTCAGTCGTTCTAAACGTACATCTCTGCACATACAACACATGTTAAGGCCCGGTTTAAAATCGTGTCCTAACTCAGACTAACCTATGGTCAGAGGGACAAGAAATAGATAATGCAATTAAATTGAGCGTGTCGTTATAAGAACTTCCCATAAACTATGCACTAATATAAAGGCAAACATTTAATATAACATACGAAATTGTCCTGTGTCCAAGCTGGATTGTGACAGATAGTTAGGGCCGGGCGGACACTGGCTGGAGGGAAGGACTGAGGAGAGACCATGTTGGAGTCACTATCTTCCCCAAAACACTAGAGGGCAGCCCCCTTGGTTGGTACAGCCCACGATTCTCACAGGGCATATGGGGAGTTGTAGTTTGGACCAGTAGCATATGCTGCAGGTTCCACTGAGTCTTGGAGGAACCTCTTCCACCACCCAGCAGCCGGAAGAAGGTTGAGAAACAAATGGAGCACTTCCAGGTGCCCTATAAAGGAGCTGTGTCACCACCAGCCAGAGAGCAGAGTGGGGAGGTGAAGGACAAAGCTTACGAGAAGGGGAGGTGACATTTGGGAAGAGAGAGAGAGAAAGAAAGGAAAAGGAAAAAGGGCTGTGTTATATTGTATTGTGTTGGGTACTTTCTGTGTTGTGCTGTGAAGTGGGGAGCAACAGACAACACTTCCCTACCTGAATAAAGCATGTGCTGTGTGAACTTGTGTCTCAGAGTGTCTTTGTTTTGCTTGGGGCAGTATGTCCCTGATTGCTCAATATATTGAGCAGCCATTGGTCATCTCAGGGAGCTAGTTTAAAGAATTTCAATGCAAATATTGTCAGTGTCAGCAGATTTTCCATTCTTGAGGAAATTGATCGCCTGTGTAATTTCGCTAGCGTAAATGGATCACAGTTGATGAAAAGTGGTTTGTGGATGCAACTGTAGGACAAAAAATCTGTTTACGCCAGAATCTATAAGGGAAGTTGGTTTAGGTTTATTTAGGATGTCACAGAAGTGGTCCGCCATCTTACCATGATCCGCTTCGTCGATATGATCTTGCCATTTTTTTCAGGACTGGGATATTGAATCAACTGTTTCGCCAGATAATTAGAACAATCTAGACTAGAACAGGCATTCAGCCAACAAAGCTCGTAGTCCTATCCACTTGTTTTCCCCCAAGAAAACATCAAGTCGAGTTTTGAAAGTACTGTACCTAACATCTTACTGTCTACCACACAGTAGACAGTAGACGGTAGCTTATTCCAAGTGTCTATTGTTCTTTGTGTAAAGAAAAACTTCCTAAAGTTTGTCAAATTTACCCTTAACAAGTTTCCAACTGTGTCCCCGTGTTCTTTATGAACTCATTTTAAAATACAAGTCTCGAACCACTGTACTAATTCCCTTCATAATTTTAAACACTTCAATCCCTGTCACCCCTTAATCTTCTTTTGCTTAAACTGTAAAAAGCAGCTCTTTTAATCTTTCCTCATAATTCAACCCCTGTAGACCTGAATCAGCCTAGTCCTTTCTCTGGACCTTTTCTAGTGATGCTATGTCCTTTTTGTAGCCTGGGGACCAAAACTGCCCCACAGTACCCA
>NW_024384387.1:0-35663 GCF_016835505.1 Polypterus senegalus
TGGTAGTTTCCAGTTCAAGTTCAACACCTCCAGATGGCAAGTTTTCCCATAATTACCAAAGTTCGGCAGGTCTAACATACATAAAGGGACTCAGCAAAAGCTTGACACACCGAAATGATTACACAGACAAAATTAACTTTGTAGTAAAAATTCAAACTAAAACAGTTAACACAAAAAAGTGAAAATTTATATTGCAAAAAAAAAAAAGTTCTTCTTAAAAGTTCTGTTCATAGCTTATAAATCTTGTTTATTTCTAATCTGTACTAAATCACTTCTTATCTCTTCTGAACCTTTTAGGACCGGTCAGAAAACTGTATGCCTGTCCCATTTCTATGTTGAAAATGGGTCTTTAAGTCCCTGTGCACTGGAACCAGTTCCAAACAACAATTGAGTCAATTAACACACTGAATCTCAGTTACAGTAAGAAAGTTCTATCACTTATTAACTTAAAGGGGGAATAGGCTATACCATTGTCTATGACTATTAAAGGAATTTATTTTAGTATGAATTTAACTTGAAGCTTAAAGCATTACTTTCAAAGATTGGCTCATAAATAACCAATTGTGTCTCAAATATTGTAAGTCGCCTTTATTGTAAGTGTCAGGAAAAAAAAAATGTTTGTGTTATTTCAGATTTACAGAAGAATGGCAGCTTCCCTCCACCTTCATTTGGTCAGCCCTCTCTTCAATACAAAGAGAAAGGTATGAAGAAATCAGCAAGAGAATCAGAGAACCTGACAGACTTTTTTCAGTGCAGTTCTCTCCCTACTGCTGGAGTAACACAGACAGAAGCCATCAAAACTGATCAACAGCAAGTGGAGAAAGAAATCCAGATTCATACTGGAGAAAAATGTTGTTTGGAATGTGGCAAACAATTCACACACACACAAGTGATCTTAATAAGCATATGAAGGTTCAAACTGTAGAAAAAACATATTGTTGTCATGAAGGTAGCAAACATTTCCAAAAGATCAAGAATCTTAACAAACACACAGAAATTCACTCTGGAGAGCAGAAACCTCATTGCTGTAACAAATGTGGTAAGTCATTCTCATGTAGAAGTAAACTTCAGAGGCACAAAAACATTCACACAGGAGAAAAACCCTATTGTTGTCCAGAATGTGGTAAATCGTTCTCTTGCAGAAACAATCTTCAGAAGCACAGCAGAAACCACACAGGAGAAAAACCTCATTGCTGTCCAGAATGTAGGAAGTTGTTCTCATTGAAAAGCCATCTTCAGAAGCACAGTAGAATCCACACTGGAGAAAAACCTCATTGTTGTCCAGAATGTAGGAAGTCATTCTCATTGAGAAGCCATCTTCAGAAGCACAGTAGAATCCACACTGGAGAAAAACCTCATTGTTGTCCAGAATGTGGGAAGTCATTCTTATGGAGAAGTCATCTTCAGATGCACAGAAGAAACCACACAGGAGAAAAACCTCATTGTTGTCCAGAATGTAGGAAGTCCTTCTCAAGCAGAAGCAGTCTTCAGAAGCACAGACTAATCCACACAGGAGAAAAACCTCATTGTTGTCCAGAATGTAGGAAGTCCTTCTCAAGCAGAAGCAGTCTTCAGAAGCACAGACTAATCCACACAGGAGAAAAACCTCATTGCTGTCTAGAATGTGGTAAATCCTTCTTAAGGAGAAGTGATCTTCAGAGGCACAGAAGAATTCACACAAGTTAAAAAACCTCCTTATTGTCCAGAATGTACCAAACCATTTTCTGACAAATGCAGCTTTCAAAGGTACACGGAAATTGATACTAGAGAGAAGCCATATTGCTGTTCTCAATGTGGAAAAGGGTTGTAAACACAGAAATCCCCACTCAAGCGAAAATGCAGTTTGTTTGTTCTGAATGTGGCAAATGTTATACAAGCCAGAAAGGTACTTACAGACATGCCAAAATCCATTCTGAAGAAAAATGTCATTGCTGTTCTGAATGTGATAAACGATTCTTATATTTAAGCACACTTCAGTGCCACATCATAACTTATACTGGAGATAAACCTTATTTTTTGTCCTGAATGTGATAAGCAGTTCTCACAACAAAGCACCCTAAAGAGACGCATCAGACTTCACACCGGAGAGAAACCTCACCTTTGCTTTGAATGTGGCAAACAATTCTCTGTATAAGCATACGAAAAGTCATACTGGAGAGAAGCCTTACAGTTGTACTGAATCTGGAATGTGATTCTCATAAAACTATTCACTTCCTACATGTAAAATAATTCTAATAAGAAACAAAGCTGTTCTGACTGTGGCAAGCTTTTCTCAGATAGCATGACTCCAAAAGATCACGTGAGAATTCACTCTGGAGAGAAACCTTATTGCTGGCCAGAGTGTGGCAAATGATTCTCACGTCCAAGTGCACTTAGGTGCCTCAGAATGATCCACACTGGAGAGTAGCAGTACACCTGTTCTGAATGTGGTAAAGTTTACTCTTCCAAAGAAAGTTTTTGGAGAAACACATAAAATCATAATGGAGTAAAGCTTATCCCAGAAATGACAAATGATCTTTCCATTGCATCCTCAACCAAATAAATTAAAGTAAACTTTTTTAATGAGTTAAGGACTCCAGTTTACTGTAGTTAATAAGTACTTAAGAATAGTGGAGAAAACACTGAAAGTGGCAACAGATCCTAGATGCAAGGTCACCTCAGAGCCACATATGAATTCACACTTGAATGAACATACTGGAATACAACACATATTTCACAAACAGCAAGAATCTTCTTCAACAACTTATTTGTGAAAGAAAAAACCTCAATGAGTTTAACGCTTTTAAGACATCAGTGGTCTTCATAGTCATAAATAGCTGGCCTACATGTGGTAAGCTTCTTGGCTGTTCTGAATGTTGAAAGTGGTCCTCTTGTATCAGCCTTCATCAGCAACACATAAGATTTCATGAAGGACTCAGAAACTGTACTGCTAGGACGTCACCCATACAGGGACTGATCATCTCCGCACCAGTGTTGTGACATAAGATGGTGAACAATACAAACACCAGACAACAGAATGAGGTAGCAACAATACTGTGTGGTGATAACAACTTCAGCCACAGAACACAACTGAAAAAGTTCAATGTAATAGTGAATAGATGGAGAAATCAAATCAAATCCGCAGTGTGGTGCCAACTACCAGGAGGTGCCACTGAGAACAAAGGGAATATTTTTGTGTTGGATCTTTGGAGATTAGACCTAATCTGAGTAGCCATAAACTTGTACCGTCTCTGGGATGTCATCTAATGGGTGACGCCTGGGCTGAGTGCAGACTGCCGTTCTTAACCCTGATAATGAAGAAGTCATTTAGTGACGTCAGCTGACAGCCAATGCTGTCCAATCAGATACTGGGGAGGGACAGTCGAGGAGGACAGGAGACTAAAAAGAGAGCTGTCACATGACAGACCAATGTAGAGGGGCTTTATAAGACTTTTACACTAATTTAGGTTGACATTTATAAATGATAAGAGCCTTTTAAAACCAAACACATTCATCAGCTGTGTGTCAAGGGTGAGTCCAAAAGTGGGAATTTAACAAGATCTAAATACAAATAAAATGAAACATTCAGGGATCAAAGAGAAATATTTAAGACCTGAAGGGGGCGTCACAACAGCATGCTAGGGTTAGCACGGGGGACCACAGTTGTGAAGAATATCAATTAATGTATTGAAGGGATATTATTTATAATAATAATAATGTTTTGAGAAATGGGACACCATAATGAATGCAGAACACAATGAAAAGGAAATGAACTGATTTTATTGTCTGACATATAAGAGAAAAAGGGAAGACAAAGCAGAAAATACACAGCGATCTCTGCTGCCCCAGCTGTTAATTTGATAAATAAACCTAAAAATATAACGGATGTCCCTTTGCTCCATGTCAGTATATCCTGGGTGGTGTGTGAAGGACGCTCTATACTCCGAATGTGTTGGTTCAGGTTTCAGTTTGAGTTCAGCACCTTCTTCATATCGATACCCAAGACAATGTTTCTTCATGTCGAGACTACAAGCTGGAGGGCACAGGAGCTCAATAAACTCCAACAGCAGGATGGACGATTAGAAAGCTCTGCTCTGAGAGAGTGTCAGCTACACAAAGCTTTGTTTCATTTACTTGACAGAAAACTCCAAAAAGCAGAAGTGGCCCCTTCTGTACCCCCACCACTGAAGGTCACATTTCACCCCTCACTCCTCACCGTTGGTTCACTCTGCTTGGACTTTCTGTATTTTATGTTTAAGTTTATGTTTCATTTTTTGGCCACACTCTTTTTACATTTCATTTAATTGATGTTCTCAAATGTGTGAGCATAGCTTGATTCTTACAAGGACTTATCTAAAAAGGGCACATTGGCCATGAAATGCAAGAAGACAGAAAAATATAAAACGTGGAAACCACAAAATAAAGAGGTGACATCGATGAAATACGCTCAGTGGCAGAGGTGACGTGGCCAAAATCAGAAAGGACAGCACAGAAAAGGCAGGTACCAACTAAAAACAAAAGAAGAAAGCTGATTGGTGGAAACAACTGTCAGTCACTCCTGAGTGGACTGTTGAGGACAGCCGTGGCATGCAGACTTCAAAGTTCATGTGTTTTTGATTTCAAATCTGTGGCCATGCACTGAATAAGTCTGTTATTTATCAGTTAGCATGTTCTGAAACTGTAATGTCACCACAAAGATCATACAAACACGTAATGTGACATTTGTGATCAATAATTTTTGTTGATTTTTATGTCACCATTCATCAGCCCTGTATAGAGTGACACTTCCAGATCGGCAACCTCACTGCACCCCGTAGCAGATTTGGAGTTTGGGACTGGAGCACAAAGTGGATGGCACTCTGAGAAGGACAGACTTGTAAGACGTGAACAAAGCCAGCTGCCCTCCCTGGTCTGTCTTCATTCAGAAGGTCTCACCTGCGGTGCTCCTGTTAGCCGACATTTCATCAGCTTGCTTTCTGTGTTTCATCTGATAACCAGCAGAGTTAATCAAAGATGAGCCAGGCCTGTTACAATGTGAACGTTCTTGACATTTTGGTTTGTTTAAATGTTTTTTTCCAGAGTGGTAGAGAGTCTAGCCCCTCTCAAGGAGATTGGTTCCAGAGTCCAAGCTGTGCGTCGAGGTGAGTCCGACTATATCTAGCCGGAACCTCTCAACCTCGCACTAGCTCAGGCTTCTTCCCCTTCAGAGGTGACATTCCACATCCCAAGAGCCAGTTTCTGTAGCCGAGGATCAGACCGCCAAGGTCCCCGCCTCCGGCCACCACCCAACTCACACTGCACCCGACCTCCTTGGCCCCTCCCATAGGTGGTGAGCCCATGGGAAGGAGGACCCACGTTACCTCTTCGGGCTGTGCCCGGCCGAGCCCCATGGGTGCAGGCCCGGCCACCAGGCGCTCGCCATGAGACCCACCCCAGGCCTGGCTCCAGAGGTGGGCCCCGGTGACCCGCGTCCGGGAAAGGGAAAACGTTGTCCACAGTTTTTATTCTTCATTGGAGATTTGCTTCATCAGGCCGTGAACTTCAGCTCTCTCTGGAGCGGTTCGCAGCTGAGTGTAAAGCAGCTGGGATGAGAATCAGCACCTCCAAATCCGAGACCATGGTCCTCAGCCGGAAAAGGGTGGAGTGCCCTCTCAGGGTTGGGGGGGAGATCCTGCCCCAAGTGGAGGAGTTTAAGTATCTCAGGGTCTTGTTCACGAGTGAGGGAAGAATGGATCGTGAGATTGACAGGCGGATCGGTGCGGCATCCGCAGTGATGCGGGCTCTGCATCGGTCTGTCGTGGTGAAAAAAGAGCTGAGCCGTAAGGCAAAGCTCTCAATTTACCAGTCGATCTACGTTCCTACCCTCACCTATGGTCATGAGCTATGGGTAGTGACCGAAAGAACGAGATCGCGAATACAAGCGGCTGAAATGAGTTTCCTTCGCAGAGTGTCTGGGCTTTCCCTTAAGGATAGGGTGAGGAGCTCAGTCATCCGGGAGGGCTCAGAGTAGAGCCGCTGCTCCTCCGCATCGAGAGGAGTCAGATGAGGTGGCTCGGGCATCTGATCAGGATGCCTCCTGGACGCCTCCCTGGTGAGGTGTTCCGGGCACGTCCAACCGGGAGGAGGCCCCGGGGAAGACCCAGGACACGCTGGAGGGACTATGTCTCCTGGCTGGCCTGGGAACGCTTGGGATTCTCCTGGAAGAAGTGGCCAGGGAGAGGGAAGTCTGGGCCTCTCTGCTTAAGCTGCTGCCCTCGCGACCCGACCTCGGATAAGCGGAAGAGGATGGATGGATGGATGGATGGATAAATGTTTTTTTTTTTGCTTCTTTACTTTGAGTTCTTTAAGGCCTTGTACATTAGAGATTATTAATACATGAGCATTTGGTGTTAATAATGAATTGACAATTAATAAACTGTTTTTATTGCTAAATTGTAAGTGTGGCCTGTTGCCATTTTATAGCTTTATCCTTCTTGATTGTGTTGCTAGGACGTGTTGCACTGTTTCCTCCCTAGAATTAAGTGACACATCACCGACGCTCGGCCTCACAACCTTCATCACACGTGAGGCAGAATCCAAGATTGAGGATCCAACTTTTAATCATCTTCAGTGTATGAGTAAAAATTCAGGCTTATTCTCACTTTGAACATGTTAATGGCTCAGCGTCTAGATTTTGGAGACAGTATGTCGTCTGATTATCGGCTCGTGACAAATCTCGCTTTGTCTACGTTAAAGTTTTGAGTGTAGATGTTTGTGGAGTTACGTCTTTAAATTATTGTACGATTTTGAGTCAATGGCCTGAGGCTGAGGATTCAACCTTCCAAGAACTTCACTGTGGTACTCATAGGATTGATGATCAAGTCAGAGAAATACCATTTTAGTTTGTTTGCAGTTTTAACATCGACATTTAAGGCATATCTTCTAGTCGTGACTGCTGTTGATTTTCATTATGACTCCGTTAAGCACTTTGGTTTTTGTCAATGTCTGTTCTGATTCTTTTGTTGTTGAGTCCTGCTGCAGTTTCTTGATGTGCAAACATCTGATTAGCCACATTTCCTCTTGGCAGATGACAGTTGTAGCTGAAACCCAAAAAGCAGGTGGACATTATTCACGCTGCCGTCCAGCAGGTCATCTCTGGATGTTAGTGGCTGATACAACAACACCATCCATTTAACATAAGGAGCCACAAAGCAGACCCCATCATCTTTGGCTAATCTGCTGCTTCATTCAAAATCAAAGCAGCCTGTATTCACCTTATAGGTATTGGAGTTGGACATTCTGAAACTTCTGTGACAACCCTGAGGGGCTTTACTAACTATGTGCCATTATACTTGGTTGGGGGCTTCTGTGCCAAAACCCCTGTGCCAAGCAGAGTTAAGGCAAAGAGCCTAACAGTGAGCTGAGGAAAACAACGTCAGACCAAAGACCTGAAGAAGGAGCACGTCAGAAAGACAATGAGTGCACTCCACTACCAACAAGGTTCTTCCCTTGACCCATCGGCACAAACACAATTCCACACAGCACTGGACATCATCCTTAAAGGCTTGGCATCATTAAAGTGGCATGAGTGTGCCAAGAGAAATTAGGACTCTTAACAAGTGACTGCAGAGCCAGGCCTGCTTTGCCATGTTGAATTGTTATGTGTGAGAAGCTCCTGATTAATGGTCTCTTTTAAACTTCTCACTTTTACAAGACTGAACTCATCTGGAGACTCAAGAAAGTTGACAGTTTGGTCCTCTCTGACCCAAAGCTGCCCTTCAAAGTGAGGGCACATTGACTGGGGCGTCATGCAAGAAATCTTAAAGAGGGAACCTAAATTAATTTAGATAAACTTTATGAATCCCAAAACATACAAAATCAAGGATGCGGACTCACAAAACAAATAATACAATCAATCAATCAATCGGTGTATATTGTGCAGAAACAGCAAAATGAACTTAAAGAGTATCAGCATTTAGTTTAGGATGTCAGGAGGATGCATTACAGTTGGCAGCAACGACCCCCATGGCGCTTCTTAGCACACTGTGGTAGAATAAGCCTGTGGCTTAATGTTCCCCACAGAGAGCCCCACCTGGAGGGGATTTTTCCTGATGACCTCAATTTTGCCCCATCCTCTTTCCACCACAGCGCCCAGTGTGTCCAGAGTTTGCCGTCTGATGGAGCAGCTTTTCTAATTGGTTTCTTCAGGCCTTTTGCTTCACTTGAAATCCCCAGGAGACCACAGCGTAGAACAACACACGGGCTACTCCTGACTTTTAGAAGATTTCCAGCAGCTTGCTGCACACATCAAAAGACTCGAGTCGGCTCAGGAAGTCCAGTCTGCTCTGGCCCTTCTTGTACAGCACCACTGTGTGGTCAGACCAGTCCAATTTGCTACATATATGGTCCTCCAGGTACTTGTGCTCTGCACTACGTGCACGTCCTCCTTCTGAACAGTGAGTGGTCTCTCTCTTTGGCCTGCCAGAAGTCCACCATCAGCTTTTTTATCCTGCTGATATTCGATCAGCAGGTGTTTCTCCCTGCACCACAAGCCAAAGTCGTTCACAAGACTCCTGTACTTCAACTCATCTCCATTATCAAGGCAGCCAATGATTGAGGAGTCTTCTGAGAATTTCTGCAGGTGGTAAGTGCTGGGATTGTACTGGAAGTCTGCTGTGTAGAGGGTGAACAAGAAGAGAGGCAGAACATTTCTCAAAGGTGTTCCAGTATTCAACAAACCTCCAATGATGAGTGAAACCTTTGGACGACGTTTTCCCTTGCCCGGATGCGGGTCACCGGGGCCCCCCTCTGGAGCCAGGCCTGGAGGTGGGGCTCCATGGGGCGCCTGGTGGCGGGCCTGCACCCATGGGGCTCGGCGGGCACAGCCGAAGAGGTAGCGTGGGTCCTCCTCCCCATGGGCTCACCACCTATGGGAGGGGCCAAGGAGGTTGGGTGCAGTGTGAGTTGGGTGGTGGCGAGGCGGGACCTTGGCGGTCTGATCCTCGGCTACAGAAACTGGCTCTTGGGACGTGGAATGTCACCTCTCTGAAGGGAAGGAGCCTGAGCTAGTGCGAGGTCGAGAGGTTCGGCTAGATATAGTGGACTCACCTCGACGCACAGCTTGGACTCTGGAACCAATCTCCTTGAGAGGGCTGGACTCTCTACCACTCTGGAGTTGCCCCCGGTGAGAGGCGCCGAGCAGGTGTGGGCATACTTATTGCCCCGACTTGGAGCCTGTGCATTGGGGTTTACCCGGTGGGCGAGAGGGTGGCCTCCCTCCCCGGGTGGGGAAGGGTCCTGACTGTTGTTTGTGCGGGTGGGGAAGGGTCTGGAGGGTTGCTAGAGGGACTGTTGTTTGTGCTCGCCCGAACAGCAGTTTGGAGTATCCACCCTTTTTGGAGTCTCTGGAGGGGTTGCTGGAGGGCATACCTTCTGGGGATTCCCTCGTTTTGCTGGGAGACTTCAATGCTCACGTGGGCAATGACAGTGAGACCTGGAAGGGCGTGATTGGGAGGAATGGCCCCGATCTGAACCGAGCGTGTTTTGTTATTGGACTTCTGTGCTCGTCATGGATTGTCCATAACGAACACCATGTTCAAGCATAAGGGTGTTCATATGTGCACTTGGCACCAGGACACCCTAGGCCTCAGGTCGATGATCGACTTTGTGGTCGTGTCGTGGACTTGCGGCCATATGTCTTGGACACTTTCGGGTGAAGAGAGGCGGAGCTGTCAACTGATCACCACCTGGTGGTGAGTTGGCTTCGATGGTGGGGAAGATGCGGTCAGACCTGGTAGGCCCAAGCGTGTTGTGAGGGTCTGCTGGGAGCGGCTGGCAGAGTCCCCTGTCAGAAGTAGCTTCAACTCCCACCTCCGGCAGAACTTCAACCCGTCCGAGGGAGGTGGGGACATTGAGTCGAATGGGCCATGTTCCGTGCCTCTATTGTTGAGGCGGCTGACGGAGCTGTGGCCGCAAGGTGGTCGGTGCCTGTCGTGGCGGCAATCCCGAACCCGTTGGTGGACACGGCGGTGAGGATGCCGTCAAGCTGAAGAAGAGTCCTATAGGACTTTTTGTCCTGTGGGTCTCTGGAGGCAGCTGATAGGTACCGGCAGGCCAAGCGGAGCGCGGCGGTTGTTGCTGAGGCAAAACTTCGGGCATGGGAGGAGTTTGGAGGCCATGGAGAGCGACTTTGGACGGCCGAGGAGATTCTGGTCCACCGTCCGGCGTCTCAGGAGGGAAGCAGTGCAGTGTCAACACCGTATATGGTGGGGATGGTGCGCTGCTGACCTCGACTTCGGGCGTTGTGGGTGGTGGGAGGAGTACTTGAAGACCTCCTCAATCCCACTAACATGCCTTCCAATGAGGAAGCAGAGCCTGGGGACTCTGAGGTGGGCTCTCCCATCTCTGGGACTGAAGTCACCGAGGTGGTCAAAAACTCCTTGGTGGCAGGGCCCGGGTGGATGAGATCGCCGGAGTTCCTTAAGGCTCTGGATGTTGTAGGACTGTCTTGGTTGACCGTCTCTGCAACATCGCATGGACATCGGGACAGTGCCTCTGGATTGGCAGACCGGGGTGGTGGTCCCCTCTTTAAAAGGGGACGGAGGGTGTGTTCCAACTATAGAGGGATCACACTCCTCAGCCTCCCTGGAAAAGTCTATTAGGGGTTCTGGAGAGGAGGGTCCGTCGGATAGTGAACCTCGGATTCAGGAGGAACAGTGTGGTTTTAGTCCTGGTCGCGGAACAGTGGACCAGCTCTTCACCCTTAGCAGAGTCCTGGAGGGTGCATGGGAGTTTGCCCGACCGGTCTACATGTGTTTTGTGGACTTGGAAAAGGCATTCGACCGTGTCCCTCGGGAATCCTGTGGGGGTGCTCGGGAGTATGGGGTACGGACCCCTGATAAGAGCTGTTGGTCTCTGTACAACGGTGTCAGAGCTTGGTCCGCATTGCGGCAGTAAGTCGAGCCCGTTTCCAGTGAGAGTTGGACTCCGCCAGGGCTGCCCTTTGTCACCGATTCTGTTCATAACTTTTATGGACAGAATTTCTAGCGCAACCAGGGTGTTGAAGGGGTCGGTTTGGTGGACTCAGGATTGGGTCACTGCTTTTGCAGATGATGTTGTCCTGTTTGCTTCATCAGGCCGTGATCTTCAGCTCTCTCTGGATCGGTTCGCAGCTGAGTGTGGCGGCTGGGATGAGAATCAGCACCTCCAAATCCGAGCATGGTCCTCAGCGGAAAAGGGTGGAGTGCCCTCTCAGGGTTGGGGAGAGATCCTGCCCCAAGTGGAGGAATTCAAGTATCTCGGGGTCTTGTTCACGAGTGAGGGAAGAATGGAGCGTGAGATCGACAGGCGGATCGGTGCGGCATCCGCGTGATGCGGCTCTGCATCGGTCTGTCGTGGTGAAAAGGAGCTGAGCCGTAAGGCAAAGCTCTCAATTTACCAGTCGATCTACGTCCTACCCTCACCTATGGTCATGAGCTATGGGTAGTGACGAAAGAACGAGATCGCGAATACAAGCGGCTGAAATGAGTTTCCTCCGGGGTGTCTGGGCTTTCCCTTAAAGATAGGGTGAGAAGCTCAGTCATCCGGGAGGGGCTCAGAGTAGAGCCGCTGCTCCTCCGCATCGAGAGGAGTCAGATGAGGTGGCTCGGGCATCTGATCAGGATGCCTCCTGGACGCCTCCCCGGTGAGGTGTTCGGGCACGTCCAACGGGAGGAGGCCCGGGGAAGACCCAGGACACGCTGGAGGGACTATGTCTCCCGGCTGGCCTGGGAGCATTGGGATTCTCCGGAAGAGCTGGAAGAAGTGGCCGGGGAGAGGGAAGTCTGGGCCTCTCTGCTTAAGCTGCTACCCCCGCGACCCAACCTCGGATAAGCGGAAGAGAATGGATGGATGGATGGATGGATGTTCCAGTATTACACACCACCAATTCTGACACACAGCCCTTGAACCTCACAAACTGTCGTCTGTTGTTCACGTAGTCCAGGAGCCTGAGGGGGGCATCATGATGCATAGCCTTGAGCCTTTTCAATAGTTGATAAGGCTGAATGGTGATAAAGGCCATAGAGATATCCAAGAACATGATCATGACTGTGGTTCTGGCTTTGTCCAAGTGAGAGTAGGACTGTGGAGCTGACAGGCAACAGCATCCTCCACACTGATATGTGTCTGATTGGCACACTGCAGACCATCCAGATGTGCTGAAATGAGAGGCCACTGCTGTTTTAGGACCAGCCTCTCAAAGGTCTTCATGATGTATGAAGTAAGAGCAACTGGTCTGAAGTCCTTGTGGTCACTGGAATGCCCTTTCTTTGGCACTGGGACCACACAGGATGTTTTCCACAGCTGGGAAAATTTCTGAAAATTCAGGGAAAGGGAGAGAAGATGTTAAGCACTGCAGAAATGTCTGTATTACTTGGATCCTGTTATGTAATGAGATCTTCAGAAAGTGTTCTTCTGGTCTTACTGATATTCAGAAAGCTTCAGTCTGGTGGTCATTCACCAGTGGGCAGTGTAAAATCTCATATCAGAACAAAACAGTTGGGAATGTATGGAAAATGCAAATAAATATGGTGCAAACATACAGCACTTACATGCACACATTGTGCTGGCTCTTCTTCTCAGGTAAAGCCTGGTAGTGTAACTCCTGTGGAGCTTTGGAAAGGATACTGGTTTAGATGGAGTCGTGGAGATTGAGCGCTGATGGTGTTACCTCTGATCACCATATGAATGATGTGAAGTAAAACTGTTGTCATGGGTGTGTGTGAGGAACATGAAAGTGTGTGGAGACACATGGAAGGAGACTTGGGTAACAGCATTAGCATAGTGAGTGATCAAGGAAGCAGATATTAGAATAAACTTTAGAGACCATTATTCGTTGCTTTTAGCCTCATACAACATTGACCACCTAACAAAGAAAATGAAAAGCATATTAAACATATTTTTTATTTTATAATTGTGAAATTGCATGCAAAACAAATTTTTGAATGAAAATCAGTTTGTGAAACAAAACTGTTCCTTTTCACTCTGTACTAGTAAACAGTCAGCAGAGGTTTAGATGGGGATTTTAGTTCTCAGTAATATGCAGCAATTCAATGAGGGAACAACAAAAGCAGACAAGCATAAAATCAGTAAACCAGTGGGGAGGTCATTAGGTCAGGACGATTTTCCCTTAGTCACTTGTCCTTACTCGACTGTCACTTCACCAGTGTCTTGATTGGACCGCTCAGTGTTGAGTGACATGTTGTGTTCCACTCAATTTCTCTGAACTGAAGATGCACCCCAGTGGTCTGGACTTGATGTGTTTAGTACTTTAGTACATTAGGTGGCGCTAAACTGGTTAGTGTGAGTCTGTAAGCCACAAAAACACAAAAATAGGACATCGAGAATAAAGAATGAGCTGAATAAATTGGACTGGGAAAGTTTAGTTTGTCCAGAAACAGAAATATACATGACAAGCTCTTTCTACGCTGAGTACAAATTTTCAAATAATTGGATTTTGGGAGCATTGAACATGAGGCAGAGATCAGCAGTGGACAGTATGCCAATCCAATGTCAGGACCTAAAGAAACCCACACTGCCAGTCATACAGGGCTAAGTTAGAGTCTGTGCCAATCAACCAAAACAATGTGTAGGAATGTGTGAGAAAAACTGGAGTAGCTGGAGGAAAACATAAAGTATATTGGAAGATGGGATTAAAGTCCACATGGACAATGAATGGGGGACAGTGGATCTGTGAGGCAGAAAAAGTGACTGCTAAATTTAATACATTAAGCTGTGGAGTTAAATAAAGCTGTGAAGAGACCATTAAGGAATGTCACCCCAACTGGTCCAACTCAGAACATCAGTGCCAGCCTGCAGCAGAAGGTAATGTGGAGGGGGGTACATGTTTAGGCTCTGGGGTGACAATCCACTGGATATTAAGGTCATGCTGTCTGAACCTGTAAGGAATAACACAGTAAACCCTGTGGATGGTGAAATGGCATGAAGGACACAATGAAACTTTTTCTTCTCATTCCCCTTTTACCTGCCCTTTTATGTTATTAGTAGAGAAGCTGTGCCAACTTTAATTTCTTGTGTGTCTAATACAGTGTTTCTCAACCATTTTCCATGTGTGCTCCATTTTTTCATATTAGTTTTTGACCCTGTCTCGCCACCATGATGCTCCGTGTTATATAGTCAGTCAGACAATCATCATCCAACCGGCTATATCCTAACACAGGGTCATAGGGACAGTGGAGCCAATCCCAGCCAACACAGGGTGCAAGGCAGGAACAAATCACGGACAGGGCACCAGCCCACTGCAGGACACACTAGGGAGAATTTAGGATTGCCAATGCACCTAACCTGCATGTCTTTTGACTGTGGGAGGAAACCCACGCAGACACGGGGAGAACATACAAACTCCGTGCAGGGAGGACCCGGAAAGCGAACCCAGTTCTCCTTACTGTGACGCAGCAGCGCTACCACTGTGCCACCGTGCCACCCTGTGTTATATAGTACTAGAATCTTTGTTTGGGATGAGGTTTATCTCCTGGGGAGAACATACATACATGGGGTTTAAGGCCTGATCAAAAGTTTTAAATTCTTTGTCCTCCACAATAGAAAATGGCTGAAAGTCATGGGTTATCATTTTAACAGCTCCTCGTCGACACTTATCTGGCTGGCTGGCGTCATTTGTTTAGAAATAAATGTGCTTATTTTGTTTGAGTGGCAGAAGGCTGTGATATACCTGCAGTTTTAGGCGAGACAGTGGATGCGGCAGCAGTAGTTCTTGGCTCAAAACAGCAAACATTTCCAGGGTCAGTGGCGGGGCTGGCTCTACGCTGGGGCAAGGGGGGGCAATGCCCCCTTAAACAAACGTCCTGTCCCCTTAAATCTAACTTTTATTAGTTGGGAAAGAAAATAATAGATAACCCAGAAACTGAATATGGACAAGATTTACTAAAGTAGCTGAAAAATCCACTGGAAAATGCACAAATGAGATGATAGGTTTCACGTCTTCCTCGCTCTTTCCCTCGGCGTGCACTGCTTGTCCGCAGCTCACACAGCACTGGGCAGAGAACCCCCTCTCACTCTCCCCACAGCTAAACATCCAATCACTGTTAGTATGCAAATGACCCGGTGTCAGGTTTCTCAGTAGGCAGGGCTGCGCAACAGCGGCAGGCTTTGAGGAAGCAGCAAATATCTGTCGTCAAAATCATAGCGACTCGTGAGATAATTAGCAACAACTAAAAAATACATTTGTATTTGTGCAGTCAATGGGGTACTAGTCCATTGTTCTTCTCACAGTTTCCGTCTGGTAGAGAAGTGTTTCTTTCTCGAGCCCACAAGCTCTCTGCTGCATAGAGCCGACTGGAGGACCCGTGTCTGTCTGTCTGTCAGACCCCGACACAAAGCCCCGCCTTAGCTTTCAACTCTGCACTCAAGTTGTCTCGTTTCATATACTGATGAAATCACAGAGATTTTAGTAAAGCTTAATTACTTTCCTCCCCAGCTTCCAGCAGCTCACAAAGGGAAAGTTAATGCTGTGAGATGCATCCTTTTTCCCAAGCTTTTAAAAAGTGTGGCGCTGCTCCCGGCTGTACCAATAGCAGTAGCAATGATCAGAGACAGAAGCTAGCATGTGTACTCCTGTGGCATCAACAGGCACTGCTTCTCCTGTACCTCTGCCAACAATTGCTGCCCCAAAGCAACCCGCTCAGCTACCCAGTGAGTTAAATGGCAATACACCATCCCAGCCAATACTGGGTAGTTACCCCAAACGTGTATTTGGTGGTACAACATTAAGATCATTCAATCCTGCCTGGTACCACACACGACCATGGCTGGAGTACTCTGTTGTGCGGGACGCATGCTTCTGTTTCCCATGTAGGAAATATGGCAGCACAGTTAATGATAGGGATGTAGTTTTTACCTTAACTGGTTTTAACAACTGGAAAGCAGCACTTGATTGAGACACAAGCTACAGAGGCATGTGTCCAGCCACAACCATGTGCTTGATTCAACCATCTGGACTGAGCATAAAAGCAGAGAGACCACGGGGGGGACTGTTGGTAAAACACAACTTGAAAAAAAAACATTACTATGTTAAGAGTATTAGTAGGTGCTGTGTAAATGAGTTGGGGCTCCGTGGGACTGCAGGTAATGATGATGACATTGCTTCAGGTATTTTTCTAAAACTGATGGAATATACCTTAGAGAAGGATGAGAAGCTAGCAAGCATTGCTAAGGGTGTCCCATAAAATGCAAAATACACATCTAAGGATATCCAAATTGAAATTATCCAAACACTGGCTGACATGGTGCATGGAGAGGTCAGGAAAAATATGAAAGTGCTGATTCTGCAGGGTTTTGCCTCAAAAGTGATGGGACCAGGGATAGGTGCAATGTGGAAAATGTGTCTGTGATAATACGGTTTGTCAGAAATTCCATGCCAGAGGAGCATCTTATTGGGTTGCTTGACTTGTAACAACTTGATGCAGAGTACATCACCTCTGAGATGCTGTTACACCTTTCTGATGCTGGCTACAGTGCTGACAGTATACTTAGCCAGTGTTATGATGGGGTTAGAGGTGGGGTACAAGCTCTGCTCCAAAAGAAGCTTGACAGATATGTCCCATACATCCACTGCTACAACCACCAACTGCACTTAGTGCTTGTGCATGCCATGCAGAGTGAGCCGTGTGCAAAAAGATTTTTTAGCCTATCTAGTTCACTCTACAACTTTTTTCACCACCACTATGTGCTCAATAAACATGATGCACCTTGTCTAAAAGGCTGCTTGAGATCAGATGGACAAGCCACTATGAGGTGACAAGGTGCACTGTGGACAATCAAGAACAAATCCTTAGTATCCTATCTGAGATGACAGAGGATGATGATGCTGCAGTTGACCTGTGCACGAGGCATCAGGCCTGCTATGCCAAATTAAGAGGCATCACTTCTTTGAGATTGGAAAGTTCCCAGTGCGGGTGCTTGGTGTCTTGAAACCAGCAAATGCTATTCTACAGTCTCAGTCAGTTGATCTGTGCAGTGCTTCTGAGGTTGTTAGTGCAGCACTGGACTCCTTAAAAAACATCCGTGAGGATGACTGTTGGGAGTGTCATCTCCTGCTGAGGATGAGTCACATCCAACAAAGAGAAGGAGAACAATGAGCAAACACCTGGGTCAAAGTGTTGTGCTCTCAACTTTGGGCCATACAGACTCTGGTGACCCTACCATTTCCCCCCATCAGTCTCTGAAAAGATCCCTGCTCAAAATCCTTGACAGGGCCATTTCAGAAATGGAAACTAGATTTTCACACAAGAATATTGACCTGATGAGAGCCATATCTAGTCTTGCACCCAAATCTAGCGCATTTCTAGATCCCACCCTGTTGCACCCTCTGGCTGTGATGGCTGGCACTGTAGCAGATGTTGTAAGTCTGAAGAATGAAGTTCTTGTGGCAAAACAGATGCTGCTCAAAAAAATGTTCAAAGGAAACTGACCTGTCCACTGTGTGTAAAGTCCTGCAGGAGTACAAGGAAGCCTTTCCTGAGTTGCATAATTGTATGTAACAGCCCTGGTCATTGGTGTGTCTTCAGCATCGTGTGAGAGTTCCTTCTCCACTTTGTCACGGGTCCTAACCCCTATCATCACACCATGTTACATAAAAGAAAGAGGAATTTGGTGATCTTGGCCCATGAGAAGTCCATAACAAATAACTTGGATATGGATGAATTTGTAAGAGTTTTTGCAAAGGGAAACAGGAGACTGTGTTGTAGAGTGGATTGAGGAGAAAGGAGAGCGGAGCTGTTCAGTAGCAAACAGAGTTCAGTTGATGCAAAACAAACAAGGTTAAAACAAGACAAAAAAGAAGAAAAAGTTCAAATGTTCTGTTCTAAATCTGTTGTGCTCTACAAATTAGTTTGAGAATTGTAGGAAAAGACATGGGGAGTTGTTTTAATTACTATGCCAACCCTTTTTAGTTTTGTAAATATTGGCTATATTGAGAGGTCTTATTTTATTCTTACTTTATTTTGAAAATTTATTTGAGAATTAGGCCATCCAAATAACATACATTTGATGTCGTTGGTTGTAAAGATCTGGATGGATATTTTATTTTATTTTTTATTTTTCAAGACTTGGTGAATTATTATTTTTTTTTTTATAACTTGGCCTACCCTTTTTAGTTTTGTTAGTATTGGCAATAGTGAGGAGTGTTATTGTTGAGTTCTAATATATTTGATATAGGCCATCCAATTAAGGTAAATGTCATGTTTTTAGTTGTTATAATTTGATGAGGAATATTTTATTTTATTTTTTGTTGTTTTATTTTTCAGTTTTCCTCCTGAGGGATTGCCACCTTATTGTGGTCAGGGGGTTTGCGTGCCTGAGTGACCCTAAGAGCTACACCAGCAGAAGCTTAGCCTGGACAGGTCTTAGGGTAGAGGCCTGATGAAGTGCAATCCAATTATATGACAAAAACAGTTATCTAGAGCACCCCCACCCCTTTCCCGCCTCTGTCGTCACCATGTGCCCCCTTCACATTTCTGTCTGCCCCCTCATATATGCCTGTCTAGAACCGGCCCAGGTCAGTGGATGGCAGCCTGAGGAGAGAGGACGAGCTCTCCACCAGTGGCACGGACGCTGAGCGCTTCTTAGATGTCTGTGCAGGTTTGTTGCTGACCCTAATCTGCTCTGATTGATATTTTCATTTGACAAATTCTGCACTCAGCTTTGCAGTCTCAATATCATTGAAATGCAATCAGATGCTGCTTCTTTTTTGGTTTTCGCACATTTCTTCACTTTTTCCCGACGTGCTTGCTTTTCAATCCGTCTCCCCGTCTCCCCGTCTCTCTGTCGCTCTGTGTACCTGGCCTGTACCACTACACTTGCTGTCTTCGGAGCGTCTGCCCCCTTCCTTCTTTCAAATAATGGTATGATCCTATTTCGTCTTTACTTGTGATTGGTTTTATGGTGTGCCCATCAAAATAAAGTTCCGCCCCTGCTTGCATGGATTCTCTGCGGCTGAAGGTTCTGCTCTCCCCGACAGGAGTCGGCTCTTCTCGTTCACTACAAAGAATCGGCGCTTAGCGGTGGACGACACATCACGACATGCGGCCATTTACACGAATACCACAGAGCCGATAGTCCGCATACTCGGTGTGATTTTCCTACCATAAACAGTTGTAATGAACGAGTTTGTTTTAATAAATTACTTCTTCTTTGATTTCCATTTCTTTTCGCGCTCCACAGGTTGATAAACACTGTCCTATGCCATTATGCACGATTGCAATATAGCAGAGAATCCTTAAATTACGATTAAGATTGAAGTATTTGGTTGGGTTGAACGACCTGTTCACAACAAACTTGTTCTAACACTGAATAATTATGTAATGAAATAAATATATTACATTTCTTTTACATTATTCAAGATCCACTTTAAGAAAGCTTTGATTAGGCCCTAGGTATTAGAGTGCCTTCCCTTAAACTAATTCAAAATATTGTAGAAAGTGTTATGTTTGCAATATGTACATTTGAGGACAGCATGTTCTTGTTTGCCATAAAGTGTTTGGGGTTAGTGGGCGAGTTTCTGGTGGGATCAGTGGTTCAGAAATAAACGCCTTTCTGAGACAAACTGCACCTGTACGCTCTCGTATCGTATGCGACATTTTGGCGTCAAGGATGGCTGCATTTTCACTTCCACCACTTTCTCCCTTTCTTTCCCTGCCTGTAGAGCCTCCAGTGCTTTGGTCCCGCTGGCTGGAGTCTTTTGAAACTTACCTCCTGGCTCTTGATTTGTAAAATGTAAGGGATGTGCACAAGAAAGCTTTGCTCCTACACTGTCTGGTAATGGAGGGACAGCGCGTGTTCAAGACTTTGTGGATCGCAGTCACACACTCCACTGCTGTGACTCTCCTGGAGACGTACTTCTCCTGCTCACAAAGTGTTACTGGACTGGCCTCACTGAATCTTCAGTTCAATTATCCAGCAAGCTAAACACCTTCATGCAATAATTCCCGGAACCACGAAGTGATGTTGAGAATGTTTAATTACAAAAACGGTGTGAAACTGTAAATACAAGTACAAACAAACACTAATAAGTACTTGTATAAGTAACATGGAGTAAATACAGCAGCATTTATAACTAAGAGCTTAACAGCCGAAAGCTCAGTGAATTTATGTGATGAAATATAACATTTACTTTGACATTCCTTAACCAAAGTTACTTAAACAAAAGCTATAAAACTAGAAAAAAGAGATAACTTTCATGGAATGCCTTCACAAGGGCTAACTAAGCAGGATGGCGGAGGATTGTTTGAGACAACAAACACAGAGGTAATAAACACACCATGCTTACTGCTGCTGCGCTCACTTCCTACTTCCTGACACATGGCTTCCTGCTTACTGCAGCAGCAGCAGTAGCGTTAGGATTTTTATGTTAGGGTTACAAAAGTTTGAAAAAACAATTAAAACCAGAACACTCCCCGCCTGGTATCTTTGAGATACCACCAAAAAACTGAGCCAAATAGTTTAATCTGGTGATAAAAGAAAAACCAGTTCTGAAATGGGGCTGTAAAGGATTTTTGTTGCTCTTTGTTGAACCAACTCAACCTTCCTTATTAATCCATCTTTGCTGGGAACGGCCTTCATTATTATTCCCATAGGCCATTCATTCCTCCTGACTTGCTTTTCCTTCAGAAGAACAACATCACCTTCTTTGATGTCAGGTCTTTTATTTTGCCATTTCTGTCGTGTCTGCAGAGTGCTGAGGTACTCTGTTCTCCACCTGTTCCAGAATTCCTCAGCGAGGTATTGAACACACTTCCATTGGTGTCTCAACATCTCACCTGTACCAAAGTTACTTTGAGACAGAAAAGGTGTGCCTATTTTTTGGGTGAGCTGCATGGAAGGTGTTAGGACATTAGGATGTTCAGGATCAGTTGTAACAGGTGTCAGGGGACGTGCAAAAAGTATGGCTGTGACCTCTGCCATTAGCGTTGTTAACACTTCATGGGTAAGTCGTACCCAACCAGACTGCAATAGCATGGAGTCTAATATTAATATAATATAATATAATATAATATAATATAATATAATATAATATAATATAATATAATATAATATAATATTAGTCGTACTACTCCGATCATGTGTTCCCACACTCCCCCCATATGCGATGAATGAGGTGGGTTGAAAACCAAAACACATCCTTGATCTTGTAGGTACTCCTGCACCTTCCCTGCTTTGGAGGTTCCATTCCTAGTTCCCTGCAGTCACCCAAAAAATTTGTACCACAGTCAGAGATCAATTGTTTGCTGGACCACGAGTGCAAAGAAACGCCTTAATGCATTAATGAAGCTGGAAGAGCTCATTTCTTCAACAACTTCCATTTGGAGCCTTTCAGCTGGCAGGTCACACATTTGCTGTTCATGTACTTTCCCTCTGAGCTTCCTGCAAGTCACACACTGATTAACTATTTTACCTATGCACTGTTTTGCACCAACTAGCCATAGGCCGCTTGCTCTGGCCGCACCTTTGGTGAAGTGTCTTCCCTGGTGTTGTACCTTTTGGTGGTGATGCCTCACAAGATGAAATGCAACATGGTGGCTGCCAGGGATGATGAAAGGGTTAGCTTCTTTTGATTCAAGTCCGGACTGATTGAGGCGCCCACCAACTCGGAGGAGGCCGCTGCTGTCAATGATAGGATTCAGCTTGATGAGGGAGCTTTGTGAGGGAAGGTCTGATTTTGCTCTAATGCATCCGAGTTCTTTTAAATATACCTCATGCTGCACACTTCTAATGATTAAGCTTTCAGCCTTTGCTAATGATCCATCTGAGATGCCTTTCTTACAAATATGCCAGCCAAGACAGCCTTCTGCTTGTTTTCGATTCCCAAAGCAGTCAGCAATGTGGCAGAGACGAGCCACAGCCTTGACTAGAGATGTCCATCTAGAGAAACGTTCCCACCGTTTTGAGCCTAAGTGACTCTCAAAGGCGTGAGTGGACAGAGAGTTCACTTCAGGTTGGATATCTACATCACTTTCTGGGTTCATGAGGTCGAATTTATTTTGTTCTTCTGGAATTTTCTTTAGTGGAAGGCGAAGGAAGGGAGGTCCAGTAATCCATGTTGAACTGGAAAACTTGGAGGCTGAAATGGAGCATGAACCATGGTCAGCAGGATTTTGATCTGTTGGCACATAATGCCACTGTTCAGGTTTAGAAGACTGCCGGATTTGTTGCACCCGATTATTTACATAGACACTAAAGTGTCTGGATTGATTGTGAATATAACCCAAAACCACCTTACTGTCTGTATAAAAACTAGTGGAGTTTAGCTGGAGATCTAATTCCTCACTGACGACTTCCGCAATCTCCACAGCTAGCACCGCAGCACATAGTTCCAGTCTGTGCACTGTAAGTTCAGGTCGGGAGGCAAGTCTTGCTTTGCCGAGGACAAAGCCAACATCTATTTGCTTCTCATGGCTTAGGACTTTGAGATAAGCCACAGCAGCGATGGCATTAACAGGGGCATCTGAAAAAATGCACAGCTCAATGTGTAGGGCATTAGAAGGTGGAATAGCAGAATATATACGGGGTATTTGAATGCCTCTGAGGCACTGCAGTGAACTCTGCCATTGCACCCATTGTTTATGCATGCCCTCTGGAAGGTTGGTGTCCCAATCACTGCTATGTCTCGAGAGTTCTCTAAGAAGTAAGCGCCCCCGGATAGTCACTGGTGCCAGGAAACCCAGCGGGTCAAAAAGATTATTGACCATTGAGAATACTCCTCTGTGGGTATATGGTCTCTCAGTTTCAGGTGCATAAAATGTAAAAATGTCTGACATAATATTCCATCTTACACCAAGGCTTCGCTGATTAGGTAGGTCATCCACAAACAAGTCAAGATTTTGTAGATCCTTGGCTCGATCTTCCATTAAGAATGCATCCATCACCTCAGCTTTGTTAGAGGCCACTTTGTGGAGCCTAAGATTTGAAGCTGCTAACATTTCCTGTGTTCTCTTAAGAAGATCAATTGCTTCCTCCACAGTGGGGATGGACTTTAAAGCATCATCCATATAAAAGTCACTTTGAATAAAGCGGCACACATCACTGCCATACTCTTTTTCTCCCTCTTGTGCAACTCTCCTCAGACCATAAATGGCCACAGCAGTTGAGGGACTATTACCAAAAACATGCACCCTCATTCTATGGTCAACAACCCCTTTGTCCAGGTCACTGTCCTGATACCATAGGAAGCGCAAAACACCCCTGCAATCTTCCCTCACCAGAAAACAATGAAACATTTGCTGAATATGAGCAGTAAGTGCAACGGGGTTCTTCCTAAATCTTATAAGGATACCCAACAGGCTATTATTCAAGTCCGGCCCAGACAGCAGCACATTGTTAAGGGAAACCCCTTCAAATTGAGCACTAGAATCAAAAACCACATATATTTGGCTGGGCTTTTGTGTGTGGTACACTCTGAAGAAGGGCAAATACCAGTACTCCTTACCTTCTTGAACCAGAGGCGCAAGCTCTGCATGACAGTTATCCGACATCTTTTTCATGAATTCTAGAAAATGAGCTTTCATCTCTGGATGTTTCTCAAGGGTGCGGCTTAGAGATCTAAAACGATTCATAGCATATACACGAATATTAGGCAATTTCCTCTGTGGTTTGCAAAAAGGAAGTGGGGCCACCCAGCTGTTGCTGGAGTGTTGGAAGAATCCGTTTTCCATGGTTTTGAGAAATAAAAGATCTTCTATAGAAGGTGCAAGTTTGTGATCACCTTTTGTTTGGTAAAAAACCGATTGTCCAAGTGTCTCTTCATTTGCTCCAGTCAGATGGCTTTCACTGGGAATGTGGTAGAAGAGTTGGTGCTGCTCAGAAGGGATGACCCTCTCTTTGACCATCATATGGCTCTCACATGGGTGAAAGAGACTTGGCCTGCCATTCTCCAGGATGTTTTTATGCTAGTGACCTCTGAAGGCCTGTGTGTACCACCCAGGCACACATCACCAACTATTACCCAGCCCAAGTCCAACTTCTGGGCATATGCAGCATCATGGGGCCCACTGATCTGTTTACAGACTTTATGTACCCTTAACATGTCCCTTCCCAGCAACAGCAGAATTACTGCTTCTGTATCTTGAGGTGGTATTTCATGGGCTATTAACATGAGGTGATTGTGCCTTTGGATGTTGTCTTTAATTAGTTGTGTTAGCGAATTAAAGGAGTGGATGAATGAGAACTACTTGTCTTTAAATACAGATAAAACAGAGATGTTAATTGTTGGAGGGAATGACGTTGATCACAGCAATATTTTGTCATCATTTAACTCAGTTGGAATCCCAATTAATTTTACTGAATCAGCCCGCAATCTAGGAGTTATCTTTGACTCTAGCATGTCATTTAAAGCACATATTACAAAGTTGTCCAAATCATGTTTCTTCCATCTTAAAATGTTAGGAAATTAAGGCGCTTTCTAAATAAACAGGATTGTGAGAAATTAATTCATGCATTTATCTCTAGTAGGATTGACTACTGCAATGCGGTGTTCACTGGCTGTTTAAACTGTTCTTTATATAGCCTCCAGTTAATCCAAAATGCGGCTGCAAGAATTATTACAAGAACAAGAAAATATGAACACATAACTCCAGTTCTTAAATCCTTACACTGGCTCCCGGTTAAGTTTAGGGCAGATTTCAAAATCCTCCTTTTAACATATAAAGCATTAAATGGCCAAGGTCCGCTTACTTGTCTGAACTTATCATGACTTACAAACCTGAGCGCACATTAAGATCTCAAGATGCCGGTCTGCTTAGGATTCCAAGGATTAATAAAATAACAGAGGGAGGTCAAGCTTTTAGTTACAGGGCCCCTAAAGTGTGGACTTGTCTTCCTGCTTCTATAAGAGATGCCCCTTCGGTCTCAGCCTTTAAATCTCGGCTTAAGACTCACTACTTCAGTTTAGCATATTCTGACTAGAGCTGCTGATTAACTGTACAGACTGCATCTCTGTTGTTAGTCATTAGCACTAAAACATAAGTAACATGATAATTATATTTGAATACTAACCCTCACCTATTCTGTTTCTGTTCTCGGTACTCAAATGTGGCCATTGGTGCCACGGCCCACCTGCCAAGTTGTTTGCCTGCCTATGGTAAAGTCATCCCTGATGGAGGATCACAGGAATCATGGGAAAAAGGGGTCCTTTCATCGGATTCGCTGGCTGAGCAACGTTTCAGCCGTGGAATGGCCAAATGGGGGAGGCAGCTTGATGGATGAGGTCTCCAGGACTCTAAAAATATCCAAATCTTATTATGTGATATCATCTACAGTTAAATTCTGCTCCGTACTTCTAAAATTATTATTATGCTGTCTTAAGGAATTGTTCTGTTCTGTGTATTGTATTGTAGCGACCCGTGGTCGAGTCTTGAAGATTTTCAAGCCGATTTCACCGTGCACCTCTTCCAAGCTGTCGGCTAGCGGATTGCCAGCATTAGGCACGCAGCTGTACCCAGCTCTTTAAGTACGGCTCGTGTCCCATACACCGCACGACTACGGCGTCTCGGCAGCACGCAGCTGTACCCAGCTTCTTAAGTAGAGCACTCGTGTCCCATACACCGCGACTCAGTGTCTCGGCATTAATTGCTTAGATGAAATCTTAGCAATGAATAACAGCTCTGTCCTGTTGTATCTCTTTATTCACAGATAGCCAGAAAGCAAAGCTCAAATTCATCCGCTTAACCACTGTCAAGGTCAACAACAAAACGACATTTCTTAACGGCGTATCTATTTACATTTTACAACCCGGACGGCGATATCCCAACCCACCCCACCGGCTGCACAAACACATATAACATTTACAACAGGAAAGACAATTACGAACTTAGTTAATCTTTACACACAATAACTTTCACATAAATTTCCCATAAATTCCCCACAACTATTTACATAATTTACCCACAAGGCGTCACTCCGCCAGCGCGGACTGCCGGGTTGCTACACAGCCCCCCCCCAAGAGGGTTAGTGTCCCCACAACCCTAATTTTCACAAACAAAGTCTGATAAATGTCCTGGCCGGCGGCGGACACGTTTGGGCCTGCCTGACTCTTCATCACCGTGCCAGGCTCAGTCCTGAGACTGTCAAGTTCTGTCTCGGCACCGAGGGTGGATGTTGGAGAGTTGCTTTGGTTCTCAAGTCTTTCTGGTGCTGGGGCCAATGGGTGGTATGGTGCCAAACGGTCTTTATGCAGCACCACCCGCCTGCCCGTCCAGGCATTCGGACTCGAAAACCACGTCCAAATTGCATCCAAAATTTCTCCAGGTCCCTGCCAATGGTGCGTCAGTTTTGGGGACAACCCCCGTTTCCTCTGGGGGCAAAACACCCACACTTTGTCCCCTTGCTTCAGGGTTGGACCATGCGCCCGAGTGTCATATGCCCGCTTCTGGCGGGCTCCAGCTCCCTCTAGGGCCTCTCTGGCCAGTTGGTGTACAGTGTCCAGTCGCTCTTTCAATCGTCGGAGATAGTCCGTTTCGTGACCGCAAGCAAGCTCAGGCTCAGGGGTGAGCCAAACACCAAGTCCACCGGCGCGCATCTCCCTTCGAACATCAGCCCCGCCGGTGTGCACTGACTCGATTCCTGAACAGCCGTCCTATACGCCCACAAGACCAGAGGCAAATGTTGATCCCAGTCTCTCTGGTGTTGACTAGTGAGGATCGCAAGTTGGCGCCAAGGTGCGGTTAAACCGTTCTACCAGTCCATCGCTTTGGGTGAAGGGGTGGTCCGGTCTTCTTCACCCCATCCGCTGACACACCTCTTTAAACAACCGGCTCTCAAAGTTCCGCCCTGGTCGCTGTGCAGTTCATTCGCACCGAATCGAAAGTGAACATTTCGTCCAGCAGTTTTTGAGCGGCTGTGGAGGCACTTTGATCTGGAATGGCGTATGCCTCCGGCCATTTGGTAAAATAGTCCATCGCCACTAAAACAAAACGATTTCCGGCCTCTGTGGTAGGGAAAGGACCCAGCACATCTACCCCAATCCTCTCCATGGGAGCCCCGACGAGATACTGTTGTAGTGGCGCGTGAGAGCGTTGACCAGGTCCTTTCTGCGCCGTGCAAACGTCACAGCAGTGGACGTGCATCTCCGCATCTTGTCGACATCCGGGCCAATAGAATCGCTGCCGCAGCCGACGCACTGTCTTTGCATTTCCAAAGTGCCCAGATCCAGCTGCTCCATGAACCCAACGGAGGACCGTTGTGCGTAAAGCCATGGGAACCAGAAGTTGCAAATGGTCAGTACCCCCTCTTGGTGCCTGCCATCTTCGTGAGATCACACCATCGTGCAACTCCAGGCTGCCCCACTGCGAATGTAACAACTTGAGTTCCGGCCCTTGGGAAGATACGGTTTGCCAATCGGGGCATTCCTGGGTCTCCAGCCAGCCCCTTACCTCCTTCAGCACTTGGTCTGCTTGTAGTTGCCTTAACTGGTCGATGGTGAATGGTTCCTCTGCTCCATCCGTTTCTTCTAGTCCGGCTGCTGATGATGATGGTCCCATACCCCTTTCCTCTTGCCGGCTGCAATACCGACAGTCGTCGAGGACGATGGTCGCCTGGAGAGGGCATCAGCATTTGCATGCTGCCGCCCTGGTCGATGTTGCACCTCGAAATCATACTCCTGAAGTATTTCTATCCACCTTGCCACCTGGCCCTCAGGTTGCCGGAAGTTTAACAGCCATGTAAGGCTAGCATGGTCAGTTCGAATCGTGAACTTAGTGCCCAAAAGGTAAGGCTTGAAGTGTCGCACTGCCAAGATCACTGCCAATAGTTCCCGCCGGGTAACACAGTAGTTTTTCTCCGCCGACTGAGGCTGCAACTATAGTAGGCCACCACTCTTTCTCCGGTCTCCCCCCTCTGGGAGAGTACTGCGCCGACCCCCACATTACTGGCGTCCGTGTCCAAAATAAAGGGTTGGTTGGGGTCAGGGTATGCCAGGACAGGTGCACTGGTAAGAGCAGCTTTGAGTTGTTGGAAGGCATCGGCGCAGTCCTCCGTCCACTCGAACTGTTGGCCCTTACTCGTTAGCTGGTGCAAGGGGTTAGCAATAGTTGCAAAGTTTTTCACGAATCTTCGTAGTATGAAGCTAAGCCCAGAAAGCTCCGCAGCTCGGTGACGTTGGCTGGTGGGGGCCAGTTGCTCACGGCAGTCACCTTTGTTGGGTCGGTAGCCACTCCACTCTCGCTAACCACATGTCCCAGAAACTGAGTCTGTTGGGAGAGGAGGTTACATTTTGCGGGGTTCAACCGCAACCCGGCGCTACTGAATGGCCGTCAAGACTTCCGTAAGTTGTGGATAGCCTGATCAAAGTCTCTGGCATGGATTAACAAATCGTCCAGATAGACACACACGGGTTCGGGAATGTCTTTCAGCACCCTCTCCATCAGTCTTTCAAAAGTGGCGGTGCGCTACACAGCCCAAACGGCATCACTTTGAATTGCCACAACCCTTGCCCTATGGTGAATGCGGTTTTGTGTCGGTCCTCTGGTGCTAGTTCCACTTGCCAATACCCACTGCGCAAGTCCAAGGTGCTGAACCAGCAGGATCCAGTCACATAATCCAGTGCATCATCGATGCGTGGCAGTGGGTACGAGTCTTTTCGAGTGACTTCGTTTAACCTTCGAAAGTCCACACAGGGTGCCAACCCCCCGTTTTCTTCCGTACCATGACCATTGGTGCAGCCCAGGGGCTGTCCGAAGGCTCAATGACGTCGCTGGCTGCCATCTCACAAATCATTTCCTCGGCAGCTTGACGCCGCAAGAGGCAATCGGTGGGGCGCAAACGAATGGGAGGCATGGCCAGTGTCTATGTGATGTTTCACTAAATTCGTTCTAGTACAGTCCTCCTCTCGAGCCGCAAAACGTCCACATAGTCTCTCAAAAGTTGCTGAAGTTGCTCCTGCTGTGTCGTTCAGATGTTCCCCACTTCGACGCCCAATTCCTCTACAGCGCGACGGTCTCAGCTGATGGGTGGTCGCGTGAGGAAGACCGTTGGGAAGCACTGGTCTGAGCTGCAACATTCTCCTGAGGATCCCCTTGAGCCTCTGCATCTCCTGAGCAACGATCGGGAGCCGGTGAGCCGCGGATTCAGGCAAATCCAAGCCAGCAGCCCTTCCAGGACGGTTCCGCCCGTTTGAGCGGCACAGTCTCATTACTTAAGCAAAGGACGGCCCTAGAGACATCAACACATGCTCCCCAGTGGGCCAACAAGTCCAACCCGATAATGCACGGATCTTTTATATCTGCAAGCCAGAATTCGTGGTTGGTCTGGCTCGTCCCTACCATCACAGATAACAGTTTCTTTCCGGGCATTACTGTCCGTTCACCCGTAACCGCGTAGTTCGCTATGTGTGGGGGTCCAGCCCTCGGGAAGAAGACTAGCTGTTTCGGGCAACACTCCTTTTCTCAGCAAACAAATAGTGGACCCCGTGTCCACTAAGGCACTGCATGGCCATCCATCAATAGTGCAGTCCAGGTATAGTCCAGTGGAAAATCCACAGCCCAACTTTGAAGCAGTCTTTGTTGAGGGTGCTGAAAACGGAGCGAGGCCCCCTCACGGCCTCACCCCGATGTCGTTTCCCTGCGGTGATGCTGTACGAGGTAACGGACTTGGGGCGGGGCAATCCCTGGCAAAGTGTCCTGGCTCTCCACATCGAAAACAGCAGTCCACTCGTTGTCTCTGTCGGGGGGTGGATGTTGATTGGGCGTGGCTGACCTCCATTACCTCAGACAGGTCCCCTTCCACCCTTCGCTCAACGGCTCTGGTTAATCGACTCGGTCGTGGTGTTCGCTTTGCCGGTGACTCCGCCTGTAGTATGTCTTGACCGCTCAGCCTCTCTCATTGCCTCGCTCAAATCTCGGGTGATGATAGACAGACATGCTGGCGAAGGCGTTCTGGTGTGAGGCCCGCAGGAAAGCATGAAGTCCGAGTTCTTCCCTCACTGTTGTCGAGAAGGTAGGATAACCTTTTCGTGTCAATACCCTGGCGTCAGCGGCAAAGGCTCCTATACTCTCACCCTCATGCCGGCGTCGGCTAGTCAGCTTGTCTCTGTTGCATTCTGCTGAAGTTCTTTGTCCAAAGCGACTGGTGAGAGCAGCTGTGAGAGCCTGAAGATCACGACACTCTTCTGATGTCAGATCAATGAGTACCTGTAGTGCGGGACCTCCAAGGCAAGGGCCAAGTGTGTCGCAGCTTCTTCGCGGTTCCACTCATTGTGTATCGCGGCCAGGTCCACTTGTGCAAGGTAGGGCTCTAAGGGCGTCAATCCGTTGTATCGGCAGCTTAGCAGGTGACCGAGAAGAGGACCGGCCGACTGGTAACCTGGGGTATCGCGGTGGCTGCCGGCGACCCACTCTGGCCGTGCTTGGGCGATCGCAACACTGTCCGGGGAACACTGGCACCATCAGGTCGGTCTGCCTCTTTTCTCCGCACAGCTCCGCTGATCAGGCGTTTAACGTAACGCTGTTCTCTAAGATGGCACGCTCTACTTCTTCAAGACTCTGTTCCATGACGGCGTCTTCTAAACAGCCTGGTATCCCACTCCTGACACCAATGTAGCGACCGTGGTCGAGTCTTGAAGATTTTCAAGCCGATTTCGCCGTGCACCTCTTCCAAGCTGTCGGCTAGCGGATTGCCAGCATTAGGCACGCAGCTGTACCCAGCTCTTTAACACTGGCCGTGTCCCATACACCGCGACACTCACGGCGTCTCGGCAGCACGCAGCTGTACCCAGCTTCTAAGTAGCGAGCACTCGTGTCCCATACACCGCACGACTCCGAGTGTCTCGGCATTAATTGCTTAGATGAAATCTTAGCAATGAATAACAGCTCTGTCCTGTTGTATCTCTTTATTCACAGATAGCCAGAAAGCAAAGCTCAAATTCATCCGCTTAACCACTGTCAAGGTCAACAACAAACGACATTTCTTAACGGCGGTATCTATTTACATTTTACAACCCCGGACGGCGATATCCCAACCCACCCCACCGGGCTGCACACAAACACATATAACATTTACAACAGGAAAGACAATTACGAACTTAGTTAATCTTTACACAACAATAACTTTCACATAAATTTCCCATAAATTCCCCACAACTATTTACATAATTTACCCACAAGGCGTCACTCCAGCCAGCGGACTGCCGGGTTGCTACAGTATTGTATTGACCCCCTTCTCTTGACACCCACTGCACGCCCAACCTACCTGGAAAGGGGTCTCTCTTTGAACTGCCTTTCCCAAGGTTTCTTCCATTTTCCCTACAAGGTTTTTTTGGGAGTTTTTCCTTGTCTTCTCAGAGAGTCAAGGCTGGGGGGCTGTCAAGAGGCAGGGCCTGTTAAAGCCCATTGCGGCACTTCCTGTGTGATTTTGGGCTATACAAAAATAAACTGTATTGTATTGTATTGTGAGCAGCTTCTGGAGTAGGAATTTCATCCCTGTTGTCAAGGATCATATCGCATTCTAGGAGTGTGGGCAAAGGAAGACTTACTTTTTCATCTAATGACTTTATGATATAACTAACTGCTCGCCTGCCAGTAGTCTCAGCTATTCTAGTGCAGGTTTTCAATGTATATCCAGCTGAAGGTCCATCTGTGTTGAAAATGTCAAAAAAAGTCTGGCCGAGCTAGGGACCTATTGCTTTGGTCATCCAGCATGGCATACATCCTCCTGTTTTTGCTGCGGTCGCTGGCTGGATAAACATTTACAAGGCATATTTTTGCACAGGATTTCCCACTAAAGCCTTCAAAACACACCTTAGTGCATTTGGACATAATAGCTTCATCTGCTGCTTCTTTCTTCTCCCCGCCATGATGTGCGAGGGGAGAAGGGGACTTGGAAAGCCAAGGAGCTGGGCCTGGATGGAGGGCAGCTAAATGCCTGTCACTCTCACACTCAGAACATTTGACACTTGTTTCACAACATCTGGCAACATGTTTGGTTGATACGCAGCATTTGAAACAGATGTTATGTGTTTTTAATATTCTTTTCCGTTCATCGAGGGGCATCTCTCTAAAGCCTCTGCACTTTCTCAGGGGGTGAGGTTTGTGATGAACTGGACATTGTCTATCTGGGTCATCATTGGCTGGGGAATTGGAAGAGGGAGTAATATTTGTTTTGTGTACAGACACTGGCTTACGGGCATTACTGTGACACTCGACGAAATCTCTCTTGTTTGGGTTAACAATGGACGAGGGAGAGTAAAGCTGGGGTCATTCGTGCCTTAGCTTCACAGCGTATAAACTGCAAAAGAAAGAAAATGGGGGAAAGGCGACCTTGTGTTCTTACTTATAGATGGAGCCCTGCATCATCCATTTCTCCTGAAGCACATATGGGAGCTTTTCTACTATTGGGTTAACACCTCTAGCAGTATCCAAGTAGGAAAGACCTGGTAAAAAAACATTTCATTTTGCCGCTTCAACCTCAGACAGTAAATCACTCAGTTCTCTAAGCTTTTGATGCTCTTTTGGTAATATTTTAGAAAAATTGTCCAGTTTTGCAAGCACAGCACTTTGTATGGCTTCTGGTGACCCTCAAACCTTCTCCAATCTCTCCCAAATGCGCTGCTGTCCAATAGACAAGTTCCGCACATTCGCTGACTTGATGCGACGCGCATGTTCTGCTGATTCTGTCCCAAGCCATTTAATCAATAAATCTATCTCTTCTCCTGCTGTAAGGCCCAATGTCTCTATGACATTAAGAAATGTGAATTTTCAGGCCAAATAATTCTCAGGCCGGTCATCAAACTTATTTAGTCCTGATGATATCAGTTGGCTTCGTACCAGATACCTTGCTAAATCTGATGAGGCATGGTCACGAGTGTCCAGCAGTTTCACCCATGTGGTGGTTATAACAACTGGGGCAAGGTGTCAGCACAGGCGGGCTCCGAGCACTGCTTGGCTGATTACTTAAAGGGTAGGATGGCTCCTTTGCCTTGAAGGAGACTTATTATTGTGTACGGTAGTATCTGCAGGATGACCTGACGCCTGATAGCCTGCTTCTTCTCGGGCTAGATTTTCGTCTGCTACCAGGTTGAGGACACACATGTCCGGCATGGGACCATTATTCAAATATCCTTCCCTGAATGAATGCCTGCCGCTATGCCCATTTACAAATTGTTCAGTACGCTGCTGTGGGCTCTGTACTGGCAGTAACTGGGATCCGAGTTCAGTTTCTGTGGCCTCTATGTTTGCAACTGCAGCCTCCATCACAGCTGCTTCAGCCAGTGCAGCCTCTGCTTCTCTCTCTTTCTCCAGAGCATCTAATGTGGCTTCTAGACGGGCCTTTTCTGTTCTAAGTTCAATCTCCTTCTTTGAAAAGGCAGCTCTAGCTTGGACAGCTTCAGCCTTAGCACGTGCTTTGGCTGCTGCTACTGACATTTGAAACAGCAGAAGATTTAGTCGAGCGACAAGCAACAGATCTAACTTCTGATTCCTGAAACTCCATTTTGCACAGACAACCGGACACTGTAGTAACTGTAATTCCTCTAGCAATTCTTGAGCAAATTACTGCAGCTGTTATTTCTGCCTTAAGATGCCATATAAGACAATGGAGTCAGAGCCACTGAGCAGTCTTGCTTGTAGGTCTCCCTTTTCACTGTACTGGCCTCTCTGAATCTTCTGTTCAATTATCCAACAAGCTAAACACCTTCATGTAATAATTCCCAGAACCACGAAGTGATGTTGAGAATGTTTAATTACAAAAAATGGTGTGAAACTGTAAATACAAATACAAAAAAAACACTAATAAGTACTTGTATAAGTACTTGTATAAGTAACATAGAGTAAATACAGCAGCATTTATAACTAAGAGCTTAACAGCCGAAAGCTCAGTGAATTTACGTGATGAAATATAACATTTACTTTGACATTCCATAACCAAAGTTACTTAAACAAAAGCTATAAAACTAGAAAAAAGAGATAACTTACAGGGAATGCCTTCACAAGGGCTAACTTAGCAGGATGGCGAAGGATTATTTGAGAGAACAAACACAGAGGTAATAAACACACCATGCTTACTGCTGCTGCACTCACTTCCTACTTCCTACTTCCTACTTCCTGACACATGGCAGCAGTAGCATTAGGATTTTTATGTTAGGGTTACAAAAGTTTGCAAAAACAATTAGAACCAGAACAGTTATCTTCCGCCGAATCCTATATCGTAAACGGTGACAGCAGGCAGGCGAATTGGTTCACCAATACGTGGCCAACTTAAGGGGTTTAGCCAGTTTATGCAAGTTCAGAGACATGCAAGATGAATTTATTAGGGATCAATTGGCTGAGCACACTAACAATCCAACAGTCTGTGAAAAGCTCTTGCTAGAATCCGATGATTTAAGTCTATCACGGGAAATCCACATTGCATTTCAGATCAAGATCTCCTGCTCTATCAGATCTCTTTCACATCTCCTGCTTCCTCAGCAGTGACAGGAGACGAGGCTCAAGCTGCAGTGCACAGAAGACTCGGACAACTGCAACGAGAATCCCAGCATGCTGCTTAAGCGACAGCTTCCTCCAAGACCCCAACGTTTTTGCAGAAATTGTGTCTCTAAATCACAACCTACGAGAGCGCAGAGCTGCCCTGCCAGGGGTCAGATATGCCAGCGCGGCAATAAAGCCAATCACTTCGCTCTGGCATCGTCAAAGCCTGTGGCAATTCATAATGTGACATCTAGGCAGACACAGTAGAACTAGACAACGTCTGTCTTCCGCTTTTGCTAGATACTGGAGCAATAGTGTCTCTGTTAAAACTAATGACTAAGAAGCCGTTTTTCTCAGATCTCCAGCTATCTGCTCCAGTGACCACTCTCTGTGGCTATGCCAGCTCTGTGATTGGCATTATGGGTTCAGTTGAGTTGTCAGTACGCTATGGTTCTAAGTGTCTTCCTCAATTCACATTCCATGTCTCCCGCTGTGGTGCCAGCCTCTTAGGTCTGGATCTCTTTAACAGCCTTGGTTTTACTCTTGTTGACACTAGTGGATCTGTAAGTCTTAATGTCTGCTCTCCTTGGTAACACAAGTGGCCATCACTTTTGGATGGACTTGGCTGTCTCTCCAGCCTGCACAGAGGCGTTTCAGTTACTAAAGGCTCACCACCTGTGCTGGCACACTTTGACCTCAATAGTCCCACCTTAGTCGTTTGTGATGCAGCTGGAGCTGCTCTTGGGGCTGTACTGTCTCAAATTCAGGAGGGGGCTGAGAAACTCGTGGCATTTGCTTCTAGAGCTCTTAGCTCAGGTGAATAGAAATACACAGTCAGTGAGCGAGAGGCACTGGCATGTACCTGGCCTTGGGAACGGTGGTACATGTATCTGTATGGCCGTCGTTTACACTCAGAACTGACCACCAAGCTCTCACTTCACTGCTTTCTATATTAGGTTCTGGCCACAGGCCACTAAGACTGCACCGCTGGTCAGAGCGTCTCCAGCAGTACAATTTTAAACTCCAGTATACTCCCGGCGTCACAATGTGGTGGCTGACCTACTGTCTCGGTTCTCAGCTCCTTCAGCCATGACTCCCTGCCCTGATTCTGCTCAGCCTGAACTTGTTCAGCTTCTTCACACACCTCTAGAGGCAACAGTGTCACTCCAGGAGCTGCAGCAGGTCTCAGAGCAAGACCCTGTCCCCACTCAGCTTCGTACTCAGCTTATAAGGCAGGGGTGGCCT
>NW_024384388.1:0-21999 GCF_016835505.1 Polypterus senegalus
AAACTTGATAAAATGGGCTTTTTAGTTAATACTTTATGAAAATTGGTTTGGCCTAGTGGCGTACTCAAGTTATCATGTTTACATACATACACACACACACACACACACACACAAATTCCAAAAATGGTATTTTTCAGACTCAGGAAGGTCTAAAGCGTCGATATTCACCCAGAATCTGAAATGGGATTGTTGGAAGATTCAGTACTTTCCCCATACCTTTTATCTGAGAAAGTCGGGGAGGTCTAAAGCATCAAAAATTCATCAAAATCTCAACATGAATCATTCACGATTACAATACTTCCATATATGAAAGTAAAAATAATAAAACTTACTTTCAATTTTTAACAAATAACAAATCAGGGCTGTGTCATCTGTATTGGAGGGTCCTTCTTCATCTAGGTTAAATAAAAGAACCTCAAGAATGTCTTCTGTGTTAATGTCTTGGGAAGCACTGTTTCCTCCACAACTTCAAGACTCTGTCTTCAAATCCTGGGCCGGTTGCTTACCATTTTGAGTTCTGTGTTTCTTCCCTTGACTATATGGATTTTCTTTCCACATCCCAAAAATGTTTTTTATTTTTTTAAATTGTGTAATTAGACAAAAGAGTAAAAAAGCACCTGAAGGCAAACCCCATAATTATAAAGGTATGCAAAAGGCGTAAAAGCACGTTGTACAGCCCCAATGTCAAGTTGTATGAGCAGTCACTGGGACTGCCCAAGATGGTGGCGTTCCTTTTTTTGGGAGGAAGAGCTAGGTCTATCTAGGTGGTCGGCCTCCAGAAGTGATGACGGCGGGAAATACAGTGGTGTGAAAAACTTTTGCCCCTTCCTGATTTCTTATTCTTTTGCATTTTGTCACACAAAATGTTTCTGATCATCAAACACATTTAACCATTAGTCAAATTTAACACAAGTAAACACAAAATGCAGTTTTAAAATGATGGTTTTATTATTTGGGAAAAAAAAATCAAACCTACATGGCCCCGTGAAAAAGTAATTCCCCTTGTTCAAAAATAACCTAACTGTGTGTATCACACCTGAGTTCAATTTTCCCTAGCCACCTCAGGCCTGATTACTCCCACCTGTTTCAATCAAAAAAATTATTTAAATAGGGGCTGCCTGACTTTAGAAGTAGACCAAAAGCACCTCAAAAGCTAGACATCATCAAGATCAAAGGGAAAATTCAGGCAAATGAGGGAAAAGAAGTAAATTTAGATCTTTCAGTCTAGTAAAGGTTATAAAAACCATTTCTAAAGCTTTGGGACTCCAGCAAACCACAGTGAGAGCCATTATCCACAAATGGCAAAAACATGGAACAGTGGTGAACCTTCCCAGGAGTGGCCGGCCGACCAAAATTACCCCAAGAGCGCAGAGGCGACTCATCCGAGAGGTCACAAAAGACCCCAGGACAACGCATTCTAAAGAACTGCAGACCTCACTTGCCTCAATTAAGGTCAGTGTTCACGACTCCACCATAAGAAAGAGACTGGGCAAAACGGCCTGCATGGCAGATTTCAAGACGCATAAACCACTGTTAAGCAAAAAGAACATTAGGGCTCGTCTCAATTTTGCTAAGAAACATCTCCATGATTGCCAAGACTTTTGGGAAAATACCTTGTGGACTGATGAGACAAAAGCTGAACTTTTGGAAGGCAAATGTCCGTTACATCTGGCTAAAAGGAACACAGCATTTCTGAAAAAGAACATCAGTAGTATAATGTCAGGCGGCTTCTGTCAAAATTTAATCCGAGTTTGATTGATGAGATTAAACCACGCCCCCTTTTAATCGAAGACCGGAAGTCCCGCCCCACCCACCATCTGTTGTTAGTTGACCTTGGATGACCTTTCAGGAAGTCCCTCCCCACCACCGGTTGTTTTGTTGACCTTGGATGACCTTGATCCGGGCCCCTGTTGATTAATGACAGGAAGTCCCCCCCCAACCACCGGTTGTTTGTTGACCTTTAGCCCAGCCATCTGTTTTCCCCAGGAAGCTGTCAAGGGCAATTTGATGGATGCCCCCACCCTCCTTGAACCCCCACCACCCGCCCCTGCTTGGCCACCTGCATTGCCCCATCTCACTAGGGCAAGTTCAGACATGCCCAAGGGCTGCCTAGGCCCCCTTGAACCCATCACCACCCCACCACTTCCCAGCCCCACCCCTCTTCCAAAGACAGGTTCAGGCATGCTGCAGCGGTCCCTGGACAAGTTCAGGCATGTTCCTATCCATACCCAGACTGAATGGCCTGCCTAAGCCTCACCGCAGCACATGATGTCTGGCCCCTCCACTTCCTGGGCCATTTTTCGAGGACATAACACACACACACACACACACACACACATGCTCCGTTCCTGCCAATATTGCTTTGGGTAAGAATCCTTATATCTATGTAACAATTATTTTTAAAATATCTATCTATCTAATCGATGCTATATCATTTGTATGCCACTTTTTATTTTTACCTAAGCCCACTTACAGATCAAGCCTTTTCACAGAACAACAGCCATCTCACAGACAGGCTCTGAGTTTAAAAAAAGCCTTTCAACATCGCACACAGAAAGACAAGCAGTCTCTGCGCAGCCCCGCAGGCACACTGAAATACAAGCTGTCCGGCTCTCAGATCAGACAGCCCCCCGCGCGCTCGCGAAATGGTCAGGGCCGAAGCTCTACGCAGCCTCCGAAAAGATACGTAGCTGTAAACTGCAGCCTGTATGTCCCTGCAGCGCTGACGAGGATTGATTCAGACCCTACTGAAGCGTGCGCGATTGTCTTAACACAGATGCCAAAACCCCACCTCCCCGCCCGCTCAGCGCTGATTCAGTCCAGGAGCGTACATGCTTTTCATCAGCTGAACGTAAGCCCCCATCCCCATGCGCTTAGCACTCAGATACACAATTCAATCCCCCGACGCATGTTTCTTAAAAAGTTAAAGGCTTTCATGATAACGTGTAAAAAACGTGATAACTAGTTCGCTATAAGTCCTTTAAAATCACACAGTTAAATAAGATGCAGCAGTTCCCTTTTAAAGCACATTGGAGACGTCTAAATGCTAAATGAATTAATATATTTATAATTTGTATTAAAATCGATCTAAAACCAACCCTTTTTCTACCCCTGTTAATCCTCCCTCATGAAGAAAGGCGTTTAGTTTTTTCTAAAAGTTTGAATGCCTTAATCAGAGCGGATATCTCGGGCTGTGGTCTTTGGGGAATCGGTGGCACTTCCGCATCATAAACGGCCTGAGCCGCTGATGACCTTTAACCTCGGAGCAAAACAGAATGCGTCTGTTTAATCAAATCTACCAGTTACAACGGAATCTATTAATCAAATTCTGGATAACCCTTAACTTTGTGACCGGAACAAAATTTTTGCAAAGGTGAAAAGGTCTTGCGGAGATACGTACAGATGTTTAAACAAATCTATTAACCAAATTCCTGACTTTTTTAGCGTCCGCCGAAAGTGGTGCCTAGACACCGGACAAAGGCCATTATACGGATGTCCGATTAAAATGATTGGGGCACATTCCAAAACACCCAGCTTTTTGGGTCTATAAAAGTGTTCAGACTGGTCCATTACTCAGCAGGCCGTTAATACTGAAAGAGGACACGAATCTCGTCGGAAACATCAAGGATCACGGTATGGCATATTTTTGATTATTATATGCGCCAAACAAGTATGTTTTAGAAAACGGATGGATGAACCCTTATATTTTATTCTTACTATGAATAATTTCCAAGTTTATTCTCAAGTGCGTGCGTGCGTGCGCGCACTGTAGACGCATGAGCGCGTATAATATAAGATGTAGCATTTATATCCATCTATCTGCGTGTACGACGATTAATGTACAAATTCATAGGACTGAAGCAAACAATATTAGCTTTTTCATACCGAAAAGGGCTTTACAATCAAGTAGTTTTTGTCTCGGCGTCTGAAAATTCAAACAGAGCCTCTTCTCTGAGAATACTCAGGCATGGTTTAAAAGCGCAGGCCGGTTGTGTATCAGCGCTGGCGTAGTAAGAGGTCAGTATTCTGAACTACGTACAGAAGGGTCCCGTTTGTGAAATGCGTACTCTTTCGAATCGGGCTTACTGTAGCAGGGGAATGTCTGCACCAGGGTCCGCATGTTTTAAAAGTCTGGGATATCGAAACATTTTAACTTTATAAACTCTCATTTGTTACAACCGGTTGGAGACAGCCTCCAATGATGAACGGGATCCAGGAGCATATATCGAAGCGAATGCTTAATAGACATAAGGCAACTGTGTTTTCATTCATTTCGCTAAATGAAAAGTAATTATTTTAATACGGAATAGTAGCCCCACAAAGGCCGGGTGATTTTAGACGTGCGAGTAATATAATTAAGTTATTTTTAAAAGTAATCCCACACTGCACAAGAGACAGATTCCACGTGTGTTTTAGGATTTGCTGCGGTCAGTGATGATTTTAATTTTTCCTTAGCTCATTTCTATAACATAGGAGCCTTTTGACAAAGGAAAACTCTGTAAATACACTTGTGCATTAAAACGGAGATTTAAGAAAGCAGGTTTCTACCTTAAGACAGATTACTCACCTTAACCCAGTTTTGTACGTGCATGTAAAAGCACTCACTGTTGTTACACTAGCACAAAATTGATATTTTCTGTCTACTCAAAAACTAAAATTAAAAAGTTAAACAGAAAAGCTCAATTATGATTTTTGTTTTGTCATGCTAGGGTCCTAGGGTGACACTTGTGCCCTTTATACTCTCTTATGTAGACCTTAACACATATTCTTACCAAAATAGTTCATCACTTCCCAATTCCTGTAACTTCAGGTAATTAGACAGAGTGAGCTCCATAACAGGCAAGAGAAAAGTATTATAGGTCAGATACACAGAGCCATAAAACAAAAGCACTGAACGCCACACAACCTGGTATTGCTAGATGTATTTTGTTACCTGGAGAAAGAAGAAAAAAAAAAAAACATTTTTAGTAGTCACGTAAAATGACCAGTTGCTTTAACATGAAAATAAAACATCTTTAGAAAATAAAGCATCTAAAAGCATCTTTGTAAAGGACCGATTTTAAAACATAAGAAAAATCCTTGTTTCCAAAAGAGTTCTGCCCATTTTTCCAGCAGTTTTCTTGACTGATCTCATTTTAAATGATAATAGCCAGTATAAAGTCCGTAAAGGAACTGGGTAGGAACTGGAGACATCTGATATCTTCTAGCATATCTTTTTTGCGAACAGAGTTTTCATAACAGTTTTAATCGAGCCCTTAACGCTTTTTTTTGAAAGTAGACCACTATTACCAATATGTCCTTTTTTAAAATTAATGATATACCATAGATGCATATTTTATTATAATTACTTAACTTTTATCAACTTTTATCTAACTCAATATTTATTTTTCTAGTATCAGAATGTAGTTCAAGTTATTTTGTTTTCGGTTCAATAGATGTATTTTTCATATTTGATTCTTTGTTTTTTCACATCTTTGCCTTTTTTTGTTACTTACGCCCTAGGGGCCATCCCACAGTTTGAGAACTACGGTTGTAGGGGATTATTTGTAAAACGCTCTGTGGCACTTCAAGCTAAATTAGATTTCCTTGGTTATTCAGCCGTTCATCGGTGTTCCATTTTGTTATAAATTGTATTTAGTCTCTCTTTATTTACTAAACATTTTATATTTTGAATAGAAAACAGTTATTTTGTTCAGGCTTTAATTTAAAACCGCATTTTCATCAACAGGCTATAATCACTTTGGTACTTAGGATGCTTTGTATAATACAAAGTTTTAGAAATTCTGTTAATGCTTGGTAATAGCCTTCCATTTTACATCAGTTATGAACCCTGAAAATAAGAATGGTTATAGTAGGTTATAGGAGCCTGTACACTACAGGGCCGATGATTAGGCTTATACTGGACACGTTAGGCAAATCAGGATGGACATTTTTTTAGTAAATAGTTACATAATATTATATGTGTTTTACCAAGGATTAAAATTTTACTAAAACTTTGTGGTTTATTCTTTCTTTTAGTTAGTCCAGGTTACATAGGACAGCTATCATTGAAAACTGCTTTTCCCTCTGTTTGTGAAAAAGCACCCTTGGTTTTGGTAGCATTCAGGGTGAAGGGAATGTAAGTTTAAACTGTGATTCCAAGAGTCAACAAGTGTCTGCAAACGTCTTGAATACGAGTCAAAGGACCAGGGTTTGTGCAGGGATCATAGTCAGGGGCAGAGTTACGCTAGACATTATTATTCCAAAATGTAACATTGACTCGCCCATATCACAAATATAAGATAGTAAAAACTAAAATTTACAAATACTAAGTCACAGAGGAGATTAAAAACATAATTAAGACCGGATCAACAAGGGATCACCCCAAAATCACAGCACACTACAACAGAACCTACGTTTTCTGAGGTATATTATCAGCTAAACTGTCATCTGTTTACCAGTTCCACGGGGTTGCAAAGAGTTAGGGAAAAACGTTATTTAACATCTGCTAGTATGAGGCTGATTAACATGAGCCGGTTATTGTTAGAATCTTATCTGGAACTAAAAGTCAGGTTTGTGTTCCTCCTGATTCAGGAAGAATATTAAATATTGGAGTTTAGAATATGAACTAGACTGGTAAGGACATTTATGCCTAAATAAATAAATAAAGTTAATTATGAAATAAATAATTACATGAAAAAGTGGATTTATAAAGGAGTTATTACAATTTGAAAAACTGCTGTGATGTATAAAAAACATTGATAGGTGACAAAACCAGCAGCTTAAAAGAAACCTTTTGAAATAAATAAGCTTTTTTGACATGCGTAGTCTGGAATAGTCTGAATATGTCTTAAAGAGTTCATTTTTTAATAAAACAAAAAGGCAAATTAAAAATAATAAATAGTAAACCCGAATAAAACACAGAAGTATCATTTAATGATATCAATTAGTGTTAAGTATTATCAAGCACCGGGATCTATTTATAAGGATTATTTAATTTAGTTATAAACAAAATGATTGGTTGCATTTTGCTTTGAAATTAACAATAGTTTGATACCGCTTTAAGAATTAGAATGCAAGACAAACCTATACACTTAATAACAAATATTGCGGATGCAATAGGAGTATCTCGGATCTCTGTTTTATTTTAACCTTTTGACAGGGAAGTATACCACCTATATTGAAAATGAACAGCGCCGACATGCTAACTAAATAGATATAATCGAAGATGTTTTAGAATATGGACCTGGGCACTAACCCATGATTCTGACCAACTAAAGGGTCTTTACTTAATTGTCGAACTTCCTGTGGGTGCTATGGATCTCGTAATGGAGAGTGCAAAAGATTCTAGAATCTTTACTCTGTAATGGTCCATATGACGGAGATCTAGCCTGTGTCCACAGTGTTAACCAGTCATAGGACATGATGTTCAAAATTCACCTAGGGTTTTTCAGAAGAGATAGGACAAGTGCGGTGTGTGTTCTGTATTCTCTTTTCTGTATTAACTATTCACAATGACCATACTCCCGAGACCTTAGGTTTTTTTATGCAGAAGTACATTTCACAGACCCGAATAAGAGACATCCATCAAAATGTTCTTGACACAAAGGAGGCCCAATCAGGCCGGTGGGGTGGGAGTCTCTTTTCAAAGAGTCTTTGCCCCAAGCGCCTGGATTTGTTGGGCTATAAAAATTTTTCAACAACGTGTATTGAACGGTTAACAATCAACATCTCTCAGGCTATGCTCCTGATCAGGCATGATGGTCTAAGGACCAGACGGCCACCACGATGGCCTGTTTTGACCTGAGGCTATCGTGTCCGACTCAGTACTCTACGACTAACAGCTAACCTCCAGACCAATCTTCTTGGCCAGACCTTCTTATGCCTTGAACTGACCAGATCTAGGATCCTGAGCCTCAGGTACCTACCCATGGTGATATGTATTGGTCGGATCGTTTCCTGGAGAACCGCAGTACCTGACATTTTGTATCTGCTAATGATGTTCCAGGGCTCCTAGCAGGAGTGAGGAGATAGCCATTCAGGCCGTGGATGACCTGGTACAGGCACCAGCCGTTTGGAACATATCACCCAAGGATGGGATTATGCAGACCTGGCCCCTGAACAAACTGACGGACCCTGATTGAGACATTTCGAAAGGCTCAATAGCTGTTCAAGAGTTTGATTACAGTTCTGCCGGATATAATAACGCATAGGCACCTAAAAGTACCGGCAGGGATGTTTAATAGACCAACCCAGCCAGACACGGCCTCGTGTCTGTTTGACACTGACCGGCTCAGCAACAGCGGCTGTCTGTTTTCCACAAACCGTGGCTCAGGAGGCTAGTCATAAAAACTCTGTGCTGCTTCAACATCTTTCTACTTTTCACCAGATTCACGCCTTTGTACAAAGTGCTGTCGATGATTGGAAAAATGAACAGTCTATTCAGGAGTTGATTGTACAAGCCTTTCATAACATGGATGCTGACTCTTACTCAAAAATACCTGAAATAGCTGAGACTTTCTCTAAACGCCATTTTATGGACCTAATAGGTCTGATGGACCTTTAAGGTTTTATGGGTATACGTCCTGGAAAATCAGATGAAGTGTCTGAACTGAATGTACCGTGAGATCACCAGTTTTTGTCTGCTTTTAATCACGCTGTTAAGTTGTAATATGTTTTGAAGTGGTTGGTAAAACCTCTTTCAATTTTAATATTGTTTTTGAAAATGACCAATAAAGTACCATTTGATTTTTAAATTCTAACCCTAATTTCTTTCGCCGTCAAGGATGGAGGGTCGTTGAAAAATTTTTTTATAGCCCAACAAATCCAGGCGCTTGGGGGCAAAGACTCTTTGAAAAGAGACTCCCACCCCACCGGCCTGATTGGGCCTCCTTTGTGTCAAGAACATTTTGATGGATGTCTCTTATTCGGGTCTGTGAAATGTACTTCTGCATAAAAACCTAAGGTCTCGGGAGTATGGTCATTGTGAATAGTTAATACAGAAAAGAGAATACAGAACACACACCGCACTTGTCCTATCTCTTCTGAAAAACCCTAGGTGAATTTTGAACATCATGTCCTATGACTGGTTAACACTGTGGACACAGGTGCTAGATCTCCGTCATATGGACCATTACAGAGTAAAGATTCTAGAATCTTTTGCACTCTCCATTACGAGATCCATAGCACCCACAGGAAGTTCGACAATTAAGTAAAGACCCTTTAGTTGGTCAGAATCATGGGTTAGTGCCCAGGTCCATATTCTAAAACATCTTCGATTATATCTATTTCGTTAGCATGTCGGCGCTGTTCATTTTCAATATAGGTGGTATACTTCCCTGTCAAAAGGTTAAAATAAAACAGAGATCCGAGATACTCCTATTGCATCCGCAATATTTGTTATTAAGTGTATAGGTTTGTCTTGCATTCTAATTCTTAAAGCGGTATCAAACTATTGTTAATTTCAAAGCAAAATGCAACCAATCATTTTGTTTATAACTAAATTAAATAATCCTTATAAATAGATCCCGTGCTTGATAATACTTAACACTAATTGATATCATTAAATGATACTTCTGTGTTTTATTCGGTTTACTATTTATTATTTTTAATTTGCCTTTTGTTTTATTAAAAATGAACTCTTTAAGACATATTCAGACTATTCCAGACTACATGTCAAAAAAGCTTATTTATTTCAAAAGGTTTCTTTTCGTGCTGGTTTTGTCACCTATCAATGTTTTTTATACATCACAGCAGTTTTTCAAATTGTAATAACTCCTTTATAAATCCACTTTTTCATGTAATTATTTATTTCATAATTAACTTTATTTATTTATTTAGGCATAAATGTCCTTACCAGTCTAGTTCATATTCTAAACTCCAATATTTAATATTCTTCCTGAATCAGGAGGAACACAAACCTGACTTTTAGTTCCAGATAAGATTCTAACAATAACCGCTCATGTTAATCAGCCTCATACTAGCAGATGTTAAATAACGTTTTTCCCTAACTCTTTGCAACCCGTGGAACTGGTAAACAGATGACAGTTTAGCTGATAATATACCTCAGAAAACGTAGGTTCTGTTGTAGTGTGCTGTGATTTTGGGGTGATCCCTTGTTGATCCGGTCTTAATTATGTTTTTAATCTCCTCTGTGACTTAGTATTTGTAAATTTTAGTTTTACTATCTTATATTTGTGATATGGGCGAGTCAATGTTACATTTTGGAATAATAATGTCTAGCGTAACTCTGCCCCTGACTATGATCCCTGCACAAACCCTGGTCCTTTGACTCGTATTCAAGACGTTTGCAGACACTTGTTGACTCTTGGAATCACAGTTTAAACTTACATTCCCTTCACCCTGAATGCTACCAAAACCAAGGGTGCTTTTTCACAAACAGAGGGAAAAGCAGTTTTCAATGATAGCTGTCCTATGTAACCTGGACTAACTAAAAGAAAGAATAAACCACAAAGTTTTAGTAAAATTTTAATCCTTGTAAAACACATATAATATTATGTAACTATTTACTAAAAATGTCCATCCTGATTTGCCTAACGTGTCCAGTATAAGCCTAATCATCGGCCCTGTAGTGTACAGGCTCCTATAACCTACTATAACCATTCTTATTTTCAGGGGTTCATAACTGATGTAAAATGGAAGGCTATTACCAAGCATTAACAGAATTTCTAAAACTTTGTATTATACAAAGCATCCTAAGTACCAAAGTGATTATAGCCTGTTGATGAAAATGCGGTTTTAAATTAAAGCCTGAACAAAATAACTGTTTTCTATTCAAAATATAAAATGTTTAGTAAATAAAGAGAGACTAAATACAATTTATAACAAAAATGGAACACCGATGAACGGCTGAATAACCAAGGAAATCTAATTTAGCTTGAAGTGCCACAGAGCGTTTTACAAATAATCCCCTACAACCGTAGTTCTCAAACTGTGGGGATGGCCCCTAGGGGCAAGTAACAAAAAGGGGCAAAGATGTGAAAAACAAAGAATCAAATATGAAAAATACATCTATTGAACCGAAAACAAAATAACTTGAACTACATTCTGATACTAGAAAAATAAATATTGAGTTAGATAAAAGTTGATAAAAGTTAAGTAATTATAATAAAATATGCATCTATGGTATATCATTAATTTTAAAAAAGGACATATTGGTAATAGTGGTCTACTTTCAAAAAAACGTTAAGGGGCTCGATTAAAACTGTTATGAAAACTCTGTTCGCAAAAAAAGATATGCTAGAAGATATCAGATGTCTCCAGTTCCTACCCAGTTCCTTTACGGACTTTATACTGGCTATTATCATTTAAAATGAGATCAGTCAAGAAAACTGCTGGAAAAAATGGGCAGAACTCTTTTGGAAACAAGGATTTTTCTTATGTTTTAAAATCGGTCCTTTACAAAGATGCTTTTAGATGCTTTATTTTCTAAAGATGTTTTATTTTCATGTTAAAGCAACTGGTCATTTTACGTGACTACTAAAAATGTTTTTTTTTTTCCTTTTTCTCCAGGTAACAAAATACATCTAGCAATACCAGGTTGTGTGCGTTCAGTGCTTTTGTTTTATGGCTCTGTGTATCTGACCTATAATACTTTTCTCTTGCCTGTTATGGAGCTCACTCTGTCTAATTACCTGAAGTTACAGGAATTGGGAAGTGATGAACTATTTTGGTAAGAATATGTGTTAAGGTCTACATAAGAGAGTATAAAGGGCACAAGTGTCACCCTAGGACCCTAGCATGACAAAACAAAAATCATAATTGAGCTTTTCTGTTTAACTTTTAATTAAAAATAGTGAAAATGCTTTCCAGTTATCACCTGTGTTAATAGAAATAATTTTAGTTTTTTTGAGTAGACAGAAAATATCAATTTTGTGCTAGTGTAACAACAGTGAGTGCTTTTACATGCACGTACAAAACTGGGTTAAGGTGAGTAATCTGTCTTAAGGTAGAAACCTGCTTTCTTAAATCTCCGTTTTAATGCACAAGTGTATTTACAGAGTTTTCCTTTGTCAAAAGGCTCCTATGTTATAGAAATAAGCTAAGGAAAAATTAAAATCATCACTGACCGCAGCAAATCCTAAAACACACGTGGAATCTGTCTCTTGTGCAGTGTGGGATTACTTTTAAAAATAACTTAATTATATTACTCGCACGTCTAAAATCACCCGGCCTTTGTGGGGCTACTATTCCGTATTAAAATAATTACTTTTCATTTAGCGAAATGAATGAAAACACAGTTGCCTTATGTCTATTAAGCATTCGCTTCGATATATGCTCCTGGATCCCGTTCATCATTGGAGGCTGTCTCCAACCGGTTGTAACAAATGAGAGTTTATAAAGTTAAAATGTTTCGATATCCCAGACTTTTAAAACATGCGGACCCTGGTGCAGACATTCCCCTGCTACAGTAAGCCCGATTCGAAAGAGTACGCATTTCACAAACGGGACCCTTCTGTACGTAGTTCAGAATACTGACCTCTTACTACGCCAGCGCTGATACACAACCGGCCTGCGCTTTTAAACCATGCCTGAGTATTCTCAGAGAAGAGGCTCTGTTTGAATTTTCAGACGCCGAGACAAAACTACTTGATTGTAAAGCCCTTTTCGGTATGAAAAAGCTAATATTGTTTGCTTCAGTCCTATGAATTTGTACATTAATCGTCGTACACGCAGATAGATGGATATAAATGCTACATCTTATATTATACGCGCTCATGCGTCTACACGAGTCGCACGCACGCACGCACTTGAGAATAAACTTGGAAATTATTCATAGTAAGAATAAAATATAAGGGTTCATCCATCCGTTTTCTAAAAACATACTTGTTTGGCGCATATAATAATCAAAAATATGCCATACCGTGATCCTTGATGTTTCCGACGAGATTCGGTGTCCTCTTTCAGTATTAACGGCCTGCTGAGTAATGGACCAGTCTGAACACTTTTATAGACCCAAAAAGCTGGGTGTTTTGGAATGTGCCCCAATCATTTTAATCGGACATCCGTATAATGGCCTTTGTCCGGTGTCTAGGCACCACTTTCGGCGGACGCTAAAAAAGTCAGGAATTTGGTTAATAGATTTGTTTAAACATCTGTACGTATCTCCGCAAGACCTTTTCACCTTTGCAAAAATTTTGATCCGGTCACAAAGTTAAGGGTTATCCGAATTTGATTAATAGATTCCGTTGTAACTGGTAGATTTGATTAAACAGACGCATTCTGTTTTGCTCCGAGGTTAAAGGTCATCAGCGGCTCAGGCCGTTTATGATGCGGAAGTGCCACCGATTCCCCAAAGACCACAGCCCGAGATATCCGCTCTGATTAAGGCATTCAAACTTTTAGAAAAAACTAAACGCCTTTCTTCATGAGGGGAGGATTAACAGGGGTAGAAAAAGGGTTGGTTTTAGATCGATTTTAATACAAATTATAAATATATTAATTCATTTAGCATTTAGACGTCTCCAATGTGCTTTAAAGGGAACTGCTGCATCTTATTTAACTGTGTGATTTTAAAGGACTTATAGCGAACTAGTTATCACGTTTTACACGTTATCATGAAAGCCTTTAACTTTTTAAGACCCATGCGTCTTGGGAATGGAAGAACGGGGGCTTACGCTCAGCTGTTGACAAGCCTGCGCGCGCCTGGACTGAATCAGCGCGGAGCTGTCAGGGAGGAGGTGAACTTACACACAGCTCCACCCATATGGCATGCACTGACGGCTCTAACTGCGCTCCGGACTCAGTGTGAACAGAGAGAAAGATCCTTTCTGTGTGCTTTGGGAATGACCAGCTCGCGGATGCGCGCAGGGACTGCTAAAAGCCAGGCTGCGCAGAGGGTGCCGGGCAGCTTGTATTTCAACGTGCTTTGAACTACAAGCACACGCCTGCGGGGCTACTAAAAGCTAGACTGCTTGTCTTTCTGTGCGCTGCTGAATGCTTTTAAACTCAGAGCCTGTCTGTGAAAGGATTTTCACGGAGATGGGAAGGAAAAGGCTGTTTTGTCTTAGATAAAATACAAGGGAGTTTACAAATGATATAGCAACGATTAGATAGATAGATATTTTTAAAATAATTGTTACATAGATACAGGGATTCTTACCTAAAGCAATATTGGCAGGAACGGCGACAAGTTAGATCGGTCGAACGGAGCCTGTATGTGTATGTCCCAGGAAGAAGGGGACCAGACATCATGTGCTGCAGTGAGGCTTAGGCAGGCCATTCAGTCTGGGTATGGATAGGAACATGCCTGAACTTGTCCAGGGACCGGCTGCAGCATGCCTGAACCTGTCTTTGGAAGAGGGGTGGGGGGCTGGGAAGTGGTGGGGGTGGTGATGGGTTCAAGGGGGGCCTAGGCAGCCCTTGGGCATGTCTGAACTTGCCCTAGTGCGATGGGGCAATGCAGGTGGCCAAGCAGGGGCGGGGTGGTGGGGTTCAAGGAGGGTGGGGGCATCCATCAAATTGCCCTTGACAGCTTCCTGGGAAAACAGATGGCTGGGCTAAAGGTCAACAAACAACGGTGGTTGGGGGAGGGGACTTCCTGTCATTAATCAACAGGGGCCCGGATCAAGGTCATCCAAGGTCAACAAAACATCCGGGGGTGTGGGGAGGGGACTTCCTGAAAGGTCATCAAGGTCAACTAACAACAGATGGTGGGTGGGGGCGGACTTCCGGTCTTCGATTAAAAGGGGCGTGGTTTAATCTCATCAATCAAACTCGGATTAAATTTTGACAGAAGCAGCCTGACATTATACTACTAACATCATACCAACAGTAAAATATGGTGGCGGTAGTGTGATGGTCTGGGGTTGTTTTGCTGCTTCAGGACCTGGAAGGCTTGCTGTGATAGATGGAACCATGAATTCTACTGTCTACCAAAAAATCCTGAAGGAGAATGTCCGGCCATCTGTTGCAATTCAAGCTGAAGGCGATCTTGGGTGCTGCAACAGGACAATGACCCAAAACACACCAGCAAATCCACCTCTGAATGGCTGAAGAAAAACAAAATGAAGACTTTGGAGTGGCCTAGTCAAAGTCCTGACCTGAATCCAATTGAGATGCTATGGCATGACCTTAAAAAGGCGGTTCATGCTAGAAAACCCTCAAATAAAGCTGAATTACAACAATTCTGCAAAGATGAGTGGGCCAAAATTCCTCCAGGCTGTAAAAGACTCATTGCAAGTTATCGCAAACGCTTGATTGCAGTTATTGCTGCTAAGGGTGGCCCAACCAGTTGTTAGGTTTAGGGGCAATTACTTTTTCACACAGGGCCATGTAGGTTTGGATTTTTCTCCCTAAATAATAAAAACCATCATTTAAAAACTGCATTTTGTGTTTACTTGTGTTATATTTGACTAATGGTTAAATGTGTTTGATGACCAGAAACATTTTGTGTGACAAACATGCAAAAGAATAAGAAATCAGGAAGGGGGCAAATAGTTTTTCACACCACTGTACATCAGTCTTCCTTTTTACAGAAGGGAAAGGAGAAAAGAGATTGTTATTGTACATTGCCCCCTCATGTCTCGGCAGGGAAATGCAATCACTAAAGCCCTTAAGCTGTTCACTAAGCACACACGTGTGACTACTGCCACTGTTAACCTGCCTGGTGTCAGTCAATGTGCGATATTTGCATCACATCATGGAATGGGCTGGTGTCTCTGCGGACTTGGTTCCTGCTTTACTTCCAGGCCTACTTTGATTTTCTTTGGTTACCCACAAAGTTGGTTAATATGAAGCATGCTATATAAAATAAAATGGGATGATTGACCAAAACAATACAGAAAGTCTTATCTCAGTCATTCATGAAGGCTGTAAGCCCAGGACCACACGGGATGGATATATTTAAAGTACCTTCCTTGACCGGGATAAAAGGGAAGAAGGACAGAAAAGGACCGTCTCTGGTGGATCTTTATTCCCCCCAGGATGCTAGATGATCCAGCAGGGAGTGCCGGGAATGCACAGTTGCACAGCCCTGATGGGGTCTGTGGGTGTGCTGGTATCTGGAAGGCTGCTGGTTAATATTCCCATTATACAGGGATCCTACTCTGCTGGTCTCTTGAGCAAGGCCCTTAACCTGTAATAGCTCCATGGGTGCTGTTCAAAAGCTGACCCTGTGCTCTGACCCTGAAAATAACGAATTCCTAATACAAGAAATTGTATAAAGCAAAAAAAAAAAGTGGATAGATGGCCATGTGTTTGTCTTTAAAGTCTTCTAAGTCAACATAGTGGAGAATTATGAGAAATCATATACTCCACTAGTGTCCATCATGTTGTCTTGACTAGGAGGCATCTCATCGTGACTTTTCACTTAATTAATAGCACATTCCTAAGCAGGAATTAGGTTCTTTGAATTGGTCACACCAGCACAACATGTCCTGTAACTGTCATTCAAAGAGTTCTTGATATACACACACACACACACACACACGCACAGAGTACAAAGCTATATTCATGAGTTTGTACGTTTGTAAAGTTTTAAAATGTTTATTGTTCTTATTCCTCATGACCTGGGTTCAACAACTGGATGAATGGATGTTTCCAAGCCTCACAAGAGCTAAAATGACTTGTTTCAACTGAGTCACATCCACTTTGAAAAAAGTATGAAGAGCTATGATGGATATAACTAATACGCCTTGTGAAAGCTAGGGGGCGCCACAGAGTGCCAAACCCCAATCATGAACACACAAAACAGTCTCGGGTTCAAATAAAGGGTGTTTATTATGCAAAACACCTTTGTACAGCCAAATAAACAAGTTGTTTCCTCTTCATTCTCCTGCTCTCACTCTCACTCAAGTGTTGCGTTCCTTCCTCCCAGCTCCAACTCACCTAGACATAGCAGTGCTGTCCCTTTTTATTGAGGGCCCAGGAGTACTTCCAGTGCCAAGGTTTTTTCCATTGGAAGCACATTCAGATCATATGGAAATCCAAAATAACAGGGAGTGTATCTCCCTGCAACGCCCTCTTGCGGCACACCAGCAGGGCTGTGCAACCGGACTACAATTCCCAGCATTCTCTGTTGCCATCTAGCATCCTGAGGGAAATAAACACCTCCCAGAGACAGTCCTTTCCTGACCTTCTTGTTTATCCTGGTCAGAGAAGGTGCTTCAAATATATCCGATCGGGATGGCTGTCCATCCCGTGTGACACTTGCAGCTTTTCATGAATGACAGAGATAAGATGTTCTGTATTGTTTTAGTCAATCAGCTCATTTTATTTTATGTAGCATGTTTCATATTAACCACCATCGCCGGGTGATTCCTTGAATTGAATCTGACAAATCCCTCATCATTTCCCTCACATTTCTCCACCCTTTCTTTTCTGTGTGGGAGGATCTACTTTTCTAAGTCTCATTTCTCATGAGATATGACAGCAGGGACCCACCCATAATTATAAGTGCAGATGCTACAACCCGTCAACCTGCATATGATTTCCTCTTCTGTGGCATCAGACACACATACCAGCAGCTTCAGGGTGGAAACACGGTGCTAGCAGGCAGAAATGGCAGATGGCCCTCCTAAGCCAGTCCAGATTGTGTACTTGCATAAAGAAGACCACACGTTTGAGCTAGATACTGAGGCCCTGGAGAGGGTGCTGCTGCAGAATGGCATCCGAGACCTGGACGTGGCTGTAGTCTCTATAGCAGGGGCTCTGAGAAAGGGCAAGTCCTTCTTACTTGATTTTATGTTACGCTACATGTCTCGAGATAAAGAAGCCGATCTGTGGCTTGGAAGTGAAGACGAACCCCTCACTGGATTCTCCTGGCGGGGAGGTTCTGAGCCTGACACCAACGCATTCAGATCTGGGCGAGGTCTTTGTTGTGAAAAAACCTGGTGGTAAAAAGATAGCTGTGGTGCTGATGGACACTCAAGGGGCCTTTGATAGCCATTCAACTGTTAAAGACTATGCCACCATATTTGCTCTCAGCACCATGACCAGCTCCATTCAGATATATAACCTTTCACAAAACATTCAAGAGAATGCCCTTCAGCAGCTACAACTGTTCACAGAGTATGGGCGCCTTGCCATGGATGAGTGCTACGTCAGGCGTTCCAGTCTCTTATGTTTCTAGTGCGAGACTGGAGCTGCCCGCACGAATACGACTACGGCTTAAGAGGCGGCATGCAATTCCTAGAAACACGGCTCAAGGTCAAGGAGCAACAGCACGAAGAAATCCAAAACGTGCGCAAGCATATACACTCCTGCTTCTCCACTGTCAGCTGTTTCCTTTTACCACATCCTGGCCTGAAGGTGGCCACCAGCCAGCATTTCCGGGGACAGCTTTGTGACATTGCAGAGGAGTTTAAAAATCAGCTGAAGATCCTGGTGCCTTTGCTGCTGAAGCCGGAAAATCTGATTGAGAAAGAAATCAATGGTTCTAAAGTTACGTGCCAAGGTTTGTTAGAATATTTTAAAGCCTACATCAAAATATACCAAGGCGAGGACTTGCCACACCCAAAATCCATGCTTCAGGCCACAGCAGAGGCCAACAATTTGGCTGCAGTGGCCTCTGCCAAAGATCTTTACTACAAATCCATGGTGCAGATGTGTGGAGGGGATCATCCCTACGTGTCTCCTCAGATTCTAGAAGAAGTGCACATCCAGTTTGTGCAGAAGTCGATGGAGCACTTCCATTTCATTAAAAAGATGGGGGGCAGAGACTTCAGCCTGCGCTACCAGAACCAGCTTGAGCATCAGCTAGCAGAACTGTATGAGAACTTTCTGAAGCACAACCAAGGGAAGAACATCTTCAGCACCTTCACCACGCCAGCAGTCCTCTTTGTCCTTGTCACGGTGCTCTATTTGCTGTCCAGTTTATCTGGTTTATTGGGGGTGTCACTGCTGGCTCAGTTATGTAACTTCTTCATTGGGATTGTTGTTATCACCCTCTTCATATGGACCTACATCCTCTACATCGGAGAGTATCAGAATCTGGGAGCTTTCATTGACCACGGAGCCAACTTTTTATTAAAGCAGGCGACGTCTAGGATGAATGCCATAAAGACGATAAGCGTCAGCCAGCGATATGGCCTATCATACAGGAGGGGTCCATTTTAGTAGTTTTTTCGGCTTTCTGAGACACTTCAGAAATAAGTATCTGTAAGGAAGACTAGCAAAGGCTTGGCCTAAATCAGTGCTTCCCAAACTCGGTCCTGGGGTCCCACTGTGGCTGCAAGTTTTTGTTCCAACCAGCTTCTGTTTTTAATTAGACTCCCAGGCTAACTCCCAATGAACTGTTATTGCACAAATTCTATGTTTTGGGAAAAATATTGAAATTAGAAAACTGAGTTTGGTAAAAAAATATATATTAAAATGTACCAAGCAGTTATATGGGAATAATGTATTTTTTTTTCTTTTTAACAATAGTTTTCATCTTGATTTTATTCTACTTTTCTAGGTGTTCTAATGGTTTAATTGATCCATTATTCACTAATTAGTGGGTCTGACGCTAATATAGTTGCAGTCTTTGATTATTCAGCATTGTTTGCTTGGGGATCTGCTCTGCTCATTTTTAATTGTCATTAATAAGATGCAACAAAGGGGGAAAACTGCACAGAGAAAGAGCAAAATAAACTGCTCAAAAAATTAAAGGAACGCTTTAAGGGAAAAAATCCTGCTGGCTGTCTCTACTGCTATGGACTGGTATGGTAATGTGTTAGGAATGAAAGGATGCCACATCCTTTGATGGAAATGAAAATGATCAGCCTACGGAGGGCTGAATTCAAAGACACCCCGAAAATCAAAGGGAACAAAATGATGCGGCACACAGGCTCGTCCATTTTGCCAAAATTTAACTGCAGCAACTCCAAATCGTACTCAGTAGTTTATATGCTCCCACGTGCTTGTATCCATGCCTGACAATGTCCTAATGAGATGACGGATGGTGTCTTGGGATATCCTCCCAGATCTGGACCAGGGCATCACTGAGCTCCTGGACAGTCTGAGGTGCAGCCTGGCGGATGGATTGAAACATAAAGTCACACCCAGAGGTGTTCTATTGGATTGAGGTCAGGCGAGGGAGCGTGGGGGCCAGTCAATGGTATCAATTCCTTCATCCTCCAGAATCTGCCTGCATACTCTCGCCACATGAGGCTGGGCATTGTTGTGCACCAGGAGGAACCCAGGACCCACTGCACCAGCATAGGATCTGTCAGTGAGTCCAAGGGTTTCATCCTGATATCTAATGGCAGTCAAGGTGCCGTTCTCTAGCCTGTAGAGGCCCTCCATGGATATGCCTCCCCAGACCATCACTGACCCACCACCAAACCGGTCATGCTGAACTATTTCATAGGCAGCATAACGTTCTCCATGGCTTCTACAGACCCTTTCACATCCGTCACGTGTGTTCATGGTAAACCTACTCTCATCTGTCAAAAGCACAGGGCACCAATGGTGGACCTGCCAATTCTGGTATTCCATGGTAAATGCCAATCGAGGTTCACGGTGCTGGGCAGTGAGCACAGTGCCCACTAGAGGACGTTGGGCCCTCAGGAGGTCATGTAGTAGGCTCTGGCAGTGCTCATCCTGTTCCTCCTTGCCCCAAGAAGCAGATACTGGTCAGTCCTGCTGATGGGTTAAGGACCTTCTATGGCCCTGTCCAGCTCTCCTAGAGTAACTGTCCATCACTAGAATCTCTTCCATGCCCTTGAGACTGTGCTGGGAGACACAGCAAACCTTCTGGCAATGGCACGTATCGATGTGCCATCCTGGAGAAGTTGGACTACCTGTGCCAGCTCTGTAGGGTCCAGGGATCGCCTCGCGCTACCAGTGGTGACACTGACTGTAGCCAAATGCAAAACTAGTGAAAAAACAGATGAGGAGGGAAAAATGTCAGCTGACTCCACCTGTTAAACCATTCTTTCCTGTTTTTGTCTCATTGTTGCCCCTCTAGTGCACCAAAGCAGCTGAAACTGATTAACAAGCCCCTCTGGTACTTCACTGACCAGATCAATAGCCCAGATGTTTCACGGAGTTGATGCTATACTCGGATTAAAAAGTGTTCCTTTACTTTTTGTGAGCACTTTATAATGAAATCAGCAAAAGTGAGTTAAGCATTTAAATCTACAGCAAAAGCAGAAATATTTCTAAATGTCTTATACTGTAAATGTAAAACAATCATGCTGCTGGGCTTTTCTGAATGTAGCTAATTAAATAAGATTGGTGTTATCAAGTGTTGTCACTGATTATGAAGCTGGTTGGAACAAAAACCTGCAGCCACAGGGGGTCCCCAGGACCGAGTTTGGGAAGCACTGGCCTAAAATGAACATTCCCTCACCTCAGTGTGTGCATACTGATGAACTATCAATGATATATTGGAAGTTCCTTCTGATTCCATTGCAGAGAAGATCACTGATCCTCCATCCACTCTCATCCTGACCCCTATTTAATAATTTGATGAGTGAAGCATCCAGAGCCCTTTGTTAGCTCACCTATTAGCAATTTGCCAATTTGAAAGCAATATTGCATTTTGTGCTTTGTGATCTGTGCCTTTCACCACTTTGTGTTTCTGTTTTTGCTTGCTGTATAAATTAAACGCATGAGCGTATCGTCCTTAAACACATCTAATCCAGTTGAGGGTTATGGGGTCAGAACTGGAGTGGGACAAAAGCGCCCATCTGTGCTCCAGTATGTTTTTAATCCTTCCATTCCTTCATCCACTTTGTAGAACTACTTATTCCATTATATATTGCATTTCACAGTTCACTTTAGATTTAAAGTAAGACAACCAAATGTGGTCAGTCTCTGATCATGCCAAGTGCTGGAGGGCCTGCTAGACCAGTTTGGGATTAAATCATCACTGTACATATTTTACTTGTGCTTATGCTTTCTATAGCCTCACGTGCTTCACAAATATTTCTTTTGATTTATTTCAGATACGTTATGCTGGCCTTCAGTGGGTGTCTGGTTTAATAATGTGTAGTGCTTTCCATCCTCTTAGTATAAAGGCTGTTGGCTCATTTTGTGTCTAATAAAAGTCACTGTTAAAATGCATCAGAGCCT
>NW_024384389.1:0-4432 GCF_016835505.1 Polypterus senegalus
TATAATTGAGAAGGCAATGTAAACAATAAGAAGCGAAGCAGTGACATATACAACCATATTCATGAGTTCTGCTACTGAAACAAAGCACCGATGTAAACCTACACTTTTAAATTTAGTTCAAGACAGGTTACACGCTGGCGCTTGTAATTTAGTGCCTGCCCATATAAGGCCGTCGCCAGCGGCAATCCAATAGCAAACTGCCACGGGTAAATATTCACGGGTGAAGGACTGTGCTATGGAGAGGAAGATGAGATGGTCAGGGTGGTGTTTGACACAAACTCAGCTTAAACTCGCAGAGAAAGTTTTAAGTGCCAGGACTAAGGTAACATTAAATACAGCCATGGACATAGCACGAGATGGCACCAGCACAGCTGGGAACCTTCGATGCATGTACACCGAGCGCTCACGTGAACTGACCAGTGCACAGATAAAAAGGCAACAGTTCCAAAGAGCGCTGAACAAAAACCGAATTACACAATTGAAAAGGCAGCAAAAAATATGAAGCATCTGATAAGCATATTCATAAATCCAGCTACTGCGAAACAAAGCACACGGTGGAAAAGTCAATGTCCCGCTAAAGGAAGACAGTGTAAAAACCCATGCATGCAGTGTGTCAGGTCTCAGATAAAGAAGAAGACGAAGCTGTTTATTGATGCAGTAAGAAACGAATCGATGAATGAAACCTGTCATCTTTACAACGATTGACAAACACGGAATGTAACTTGAACACAACACATCCTACAAATACTAACCTGATTGAAAGAAATAATGATAATCAAATCCTTGATGACAGCAACACTCAGTAACACTCACAAAACAAATACTGTATATTGACAGTCATGTTACGTTATTTTTAAAATGTTCCCTTTTCTTTTTCTACCTTTTTAACACACTATCATCCGCGATGACACGCTGGTATATATATATATATATATATATATCCGCTCTACATACTCGAATAATGGATACTTTATTCAGCCATCAATGATTGTTTTGGTAAAGCCATACTCAGTGTATTCATTAGATGAACGGTAAAAAAGTAAGAGCGAGGGGAGGATGACTCATTGAGGCATGCAGGCCAGTAGTGCTATTAACTCTATCTGAATTCGCGCGATCACATTTGAAAAAAGCATATCTTTCAAGTTCTATTTAGTCCATATGTCAAACTCAAGGGCAGTTGGTTACATCCGCCCGGCGGTAATTATATCCGCCCGCGAGATCATTTTATATACTGTATTATTGTTATTAAAGCCGGTATATGAAGCGCTGGTAACACAATAAACTACAGATCCCTATAATGCAGCGCTTTCAGCTGCCTTGCATCAGGGTAACCTGAATGCAATTCAGAAGATACAGAAAACAGCATAATTAAATAAGAATCTGACACTTCAGCCGGACGCTTTTAACCTGCGTAACAATCACAAAGTGATTTCAAGTGAAGCTGCTTTTATGGGAGAGACAAATGCACCAGTTCACCTTGCCCCACTTTCCCCTGTTGCAAGTACTGTTAAACCAAGTGTCACTATGGTGTTCCCAAATCGCACTTTGCTGATAAACTGAGCGCGACTGCGCACTGAGTTTGCGCTGCGCTTTGGTGACTTTTGATGAACAAAAGTCCGTTTACATGCGTTCGAACCTTGTGCATGTTTCTATAGCACATATCTGTGTGAGAAGCTCTTCTCAGTGATAAAGACTAACAAAACAGCACACAGGAGTAAGCCTCACTGATGAGCACCTGCAATCCATCCTGAGAATCTCCACAACACAGAACCTCACAGCAAACAGAAACGTAACCTGTGGCCAAAAAAGATGCCAGGCGCCCAGCTCTAAAATGACATATGAGCAAAAGACAACTGAATGATTTGATTTGTTATTGCATGTAGGCGAGCTGAGTCAACCCGTTTTAACAAACAGCGACAGTGCACTGATACCAAATAGCTGTGTGTGTATATATGTAGATATGTATGTATATGTATATATATGTTTATATATGTGTGTGTATATATATATATATATATATATATATATATACAGTATATGTATTTGTGTGTATATATGTGTGTGTATGTATGTATGTGTGTATATATGTGTGTGTATATATGTAGATACATATGTATGTGTATATATGTGTATATATGTATAGATATGTATATATATATATATATATATATGTTTATGTGTGTGTGTAAATATATATATATATATATATATATGACAACAACACTCATCACTCACAACAGTGACAAAACAATTACATTGACAATCAGGTTAATGCTTATTTTCAAAATGTTTCCTTTTCTTTTCATTGCTTCTTTAACACATTCATTCTCCATTTCTAGCTGAGGTATTTCTACTAGTATATATATATATGCCAGCAACACTCATGACAATGACAAATCAATTACATTGTCAATCATATTACGTTATTATTAAAATGTTTCCTTTTCTGTTTCATTACTTCTTTAACACACTACTTCTCCGCTGCAAAGTGCCAGTATTTTGCTATATATGTATATGTATATATGTGTATATATATATGTATATGAGTGTTGCTGTCATATATATAGACACAGACACACACACACATATATATATATATATATACATATATATATATATATATATATGCATATATATATATATATATATATATATATATATATATATATATATATATATATATATATATATATATATATATATATGCATATACAGTGGTGTGAAAAACTATTTGCCCCTTCCTGATTTCTTATTCTTTTGCATGTTTGTCACACAAAATGTTTCTGATCATCAAACACATTTAACCATTAGTCAAATATAACACAAGTAAACACAAAATGCAGTTTTTAAATGATGGTTTTTATTATTTAGGGAGAAAAAAAAATCCAAACCTACATGGCCCTGTGTGAAAAAGTAATTGCCCCTTGTTAAAAAATAACCTAACTGTGGTGTATCACACCTGAGTTCAATTCTCTGAGCCACCCCCAGGCCTGATTACTGCCACACCTGTTTCAATCAAGAAATCACTTAAATAGGAGCTGCCTGACACAGAGAAGTAGACCAAAAGCACCTCAAAAGCTAGACATCATGCCAAGATCCAAAGAAATTCAGGAACAAATGAGAACAGAAGTAATTGAGATCTATCAGTCTGGTAAAGGTTATAAAGCCATTTCTAAAGCTTTGGGACTCCAGCGAACCACAGTGAGAGCCATTATCCACAAATGGCAAAAAACATGGAACAGTGGTGAACCTTCCCAGGAGTTGCCGGCCGACCAAAATTACCCCAAGAGCGCAGAGATGACTCATCTGAGAGGTCACAAAAGACCCCAGGACAACGTAAAAGAACTGCAGGCCTCACTTGCCTCAATTAAGGTCAGTGTTCACGACTCCACCATAAGAAAGAGACTGGGCAAAAACGGCCTGCATGGCAGATTTCCAAGACGCAAAACCACTGTTAAGCAAAAAGAACATTAGGCTCGTCTCAATTTTGCTAAGAAACATCTCAATGATTGCCAAGACTTTTGGGGAAATACCTTGTGGACTGATGAGACAAAAGTTGAACTTTTTGGAAGACAAATGTCCCGTACATCTGGCGTAAAAGGAACACAGCATTTCAGAAAAAGAACATCATACCAACAGTAAAATATGGTGGTGGTAGTGTGATGGTCTGGGGTTGTTTTGCTGCTTCAGGACCTGGAAGGCTTGCTGTGATAGATGGAACCATGAATTCTACTGTCTACCAAAAATCCTGAAGGAGAATGTCCGCCATCTGTTCGTCAACTCTCGCTGAAACGATCTTGGTGCTGCAACAGGACAATGACCCAAAACACACCAGCAAATCCACCTCTGAATGGCTGAAGAAAACAAAATGAAGACTTTGGAGTGGCCTAGTCAAAGTCCTGACCTGAATCCAATTGAGATGCTATGGCATGACCTTAAAAGGCGGTTCATGCTAGAAAACCCTCAAATAAAGCTGAATTACAACAATTCTGCAAAGATGATTGGGCCAAAATTCTCCAGAGCGCTGTAAAAGACTCATTGCAAGTTATCCAAACGCTTGATTGCAGTTATTGCTGCTAAGGTGGCCCAACCAGTTATTAGGTTCAGGGGCAATTACTTTTCACACAGGGCCATGTAGGTTTGATTTTTTTCTCCCTAAATAATAAAAAACCATCATTTAAAACTGCATTTTGTGTTTACTTGTGTTATATTTGACTAATGGTTAAATGTGTTTGATGATCAGAAACATTTTGTGTGACAAACATGCAAAAGAATAGAAGGGGGGCAAATAGTTTTTCACACCACTGTATATATATATATATATATATATATATATATATATGCATATATATGTGTGTGTGTATATATATATGTGTGTGTGTTTGTGTGTGTGTGTGTCTGTGTCTATATATATGACAGCAACAGTCATATC
>NW_024384390.1:0-16850 GCF_016835505.1 Polypterus senegalus
CAAAATACTCTGGTAAAAGCAGTTCTAAATGATGAAATCCCCAGTACCCTTATGGTTAAGAACAGTTTGGATGGTTTCCCAACTGTTTTCAAAGTGCACTTCAACATCTCAAACTCACTGTTTGAAATCCCCATTGACTTGCATTGGGCAAAAACTGAAGTTGAGTAAAACTCAAGGAGTCTTAACTTCTATGTTGTGAAAACACTTGAAACACATCTGTGACATAGTTTTTTACAGAAATGAACTGTTTTGAACAGTTTCCTGGTGGACATCAAGCCGTCACACTTGTACACAAAGTGAATTTCAGGCCTTGAAACGTGGTATGGTGAATTCAGGTTACCTTCAACTCTAACTCTGTGGAAAGTCAAAATACTCTGGTAAAAGCAGTTCTAAATGATGAAATCCCCAGTACCCTTATGGATAAGTACAGTTTGGATGGTTTCCCAACTGTTTTCAAAGTGCACTTCAACATCTCAAACTCACTGTTTGAAATTCCCATAGATTTTCATTGGGCAAAACTGAAGTTGAGTGAAACTCAAGGAGTCTTAACTTCATGTTGTGAAACCACTTGAAACACATCTGGACATAGTTTTTACAGAAATGAACTGTTTTGAACAGTTTCCTGGTGGACAAAAAGCCGTCACACTTGTACACAAAGTGAATTTCAGGCCTTGAAACGTGTTATGGTGAATTCAGGTTACCTTCAACTCTAACTCTGTGGAAAGTCAAAATACTCTGGTAAAGCAGTTCTAAATGATGAAATCCCCAGGACCCTTATAGTTAAGAATAGTTTGGATGGTTTCCCAACTGTTTTCAAAGTGCACTTCAACATCTCAAACTCACTGTTTGAAATTCACTATTGATTTGCATTGGGCAAAACTGAAGTTGAGTGAAACTCAAGGAGTCTTAACTTCACTGTTGTGAAAACACTTGAAACACATCTGAGACATAGTTTTTACAAAATGAACTGTTTTGAACAGTTTCCTGGTGGACAACAAGCCGTCACACTTGTACACAAAGTGAATTTCAGGCCTTGAAACGTGTTATGGTGAATTCAGGTTACCTTCAACTCTAACTCTGTGGAAAGTCAAAATACTCTGGTAAAAGCAGTTCTAAATGATGAAACCCCAGTACCCTTAAGGTTAAGAACTGTTTGGATGGTTTCCCAACTGTTTTCAAAGTGCACTTCAACATCTCAAACTCACTGTTTGAAATCCTATTGACTTGCATTGGGCAAAACTGAAGTTGAGTGAAACTCAAGGAGTCTTAACTTCACTGTTGTGAAAACACTTGAAACACATCTGAGACATAGTTTTTACAAAATGAACTGTTTTGAACAGTTTCCTGGTGGACAACAAGCCGTCACACTTGTACACAAAGTGAATTTCAGGCCTTGAAACGTGTTATGGTGAATTCAGGTTACCTTCAACTCTAACTCTGTGGAAAGTCAAAATACTCTGGTAAAAGCAGTTCTAAATGATGAAATCCCAGTACCCTTATGGTTAAGAACAGTTTGGATGGTTTCCCAACTGTTTTCAAAGTGCACTTCAACATCTCAAACTCACTGTTTGAAATTCCCATAGATTTTGCATTGGGCAAAACTGAAGTTGAGTGAAACTCAAGGAGTCTTAACTTCTATGTTGTGAAAACACTTGAAACACATCTGAGACATAGTTTTTTACAGAAATGAACTGTTTAGAACAGTTTCCTGGTGGACAAAAAGCTGTCACACTTGTACACAAAGTGAATTTCAGGCCTTGAAACGTGTTATGGTGAATTCAGGTTACCTTCAACTCTAACTCTGTGGAAAGTCAAAATACTCTGGTAAAGCAGTTCTAAATGATGAAATCCCCAGGACCCTTATAGTTAAGAATAGTTTGGATGGTTTCCCAACTGTTTTCAAAGTGCACTTCAACATCTCAAACTCACTGTTTGAAATTCCCATTGATTTGCATTGGGCAAAACTGAAGTTGAGTGAAACTCAAGGAGTCTTAACTTCACTGTTGTGAAAACACTTGAAACACATCTGAGACATAGTTTTTACAAAATGAACTGTTTTGAACAGTTTCCTGGTGGACATCAAGCCGTCACACTTGTACACAAAGTGAATTTCAGGCCTTGAAACGTGTTATGGTGAATTCAGGTTACCTTCAACTCTAACTCTGTGGAAAGTCAAAATACTCTGGTAAAAGCAGTTCTAAATGATGAAATCCCCAGTACCCTTATGGATAAGTACAGTTTGGATGGTTTCCCAACTGTTTTTCAAAGTGCACTTCAACATCTCAAACTCACTGTTTGAAATTCCCATTGATTTTCATTGGGCAAAACTGAAGTTGAGTGAAACTCAAGGAGTCTTAACTTCTATGTTGTGAAAACACTTGAAACACATCTGAGACATAGTTTTTACAAAATGAACTGTTTTGAACAGTTTCCTGGTGGACAACAAATCGTCACACTTGTACACAAAGTGAATTTCAGGCCTTGAAACGTGTTATGGTGAATTCAGGTTACCTTCAACTCTAACTCTGTGGAAAGTCAAAATACTCTGGTAAAAGCAGTTCTAAATGATGAAATCCCCAGTACCCTTATGGATAAGAACAGTTTGGATGGTTTCCCAACTGTTTTTCAAAGTGCACTTCAACATCTCAAACTGACTCTTTGAAATTCCCATAGATTTTCATTGGGCAAAACTGAAGTTGAGTGAAACTCAAGGAGTCTTAACTTCTATGTTGTGAAAACACTTGAAACACATCTGTGACATAGTTTTTACAGAAATGAACTGTTTTGAACAGTTTCCTGGTGGACAAAAGCTGTCACACTTGTACACAAAGTGAATTTCAGGCCTTGAAACGTGTTATGGTGAATTCAGGTTACCTTCAACTCTAACTCTGTGGAAAGTCAAAATACTCTGGTAAAGCAGTTCTAAATGATGAAATCCCCAGGACCCTTATAGTTAAGAATAGTTTGGATGGTTTCCCAACTGTTTTCAAAGTGCACTTCAACATCTCAAACTCACTGTTTGAAATTCCTATTGATTTGCATTGGGCAAAAACTGAAGTTGAGTGAAACTCAAGGAGTCTTAACTTCACTGTTGTGAAAACACTTGAAACACATCTGAGACATAGTTTTTACAAAATGAACTGTTTTGAACAGTTTCCTGGTGGACAACAAGCCGTCACACTTGTACACAAAGTGAATTTCAGGCCTTGAAACGTGTTATGGTGAATTCAGGTTACCTTCAACTCTAACTCTGTGGAAAGTCAAAATACTCTGGTAAAAGCAGTTCTAAATGATGAAACCCCAGTACCCTTAAGGTTAAGAACTGTTTGGATGGTTTCCCAACTGTTTTCAAAGTGCACTTCAACATCTCAAACTCACTGTTTGAAATCCTATTGACTTGCATTGGGCAAAACTGAAGTTGAGTGAAACTCAAGGAGTCTTAACTTCACTGTTGTGAAAACACTTGAAACACATCTGAGACATAGTTTTTACAAAATGAACTGTTTTGAACAGTTTCCTGGTGGACATCAAGCCGTCACACTTGTACACAAAGTGAATTTCAGGCCTTGAAACGTGTTATGGTGAATTCAGGTTACCTTCAACTCTAACTCTGTGGAAAGTCAAAATACTCTGGTAAAAGCAGTTCTAAATGATGAAATCCCCAGTACCCTTATGGATAAGTACAGTTTGGATGGTTTCCCAACTGTTTTCAAAGTGCACTTCAACATCTCAAACTCACTGTTTGAAATTCCCTATTGATTTTCATTGGGCAAAACTGAAGTTGAGTGAAACTCAAGGAGTCTTAACTTCACTGTTGTGAAAACACTTGAAACACATCTGAGACATAGTTTTTACAAAATGAACTGTTTTGAACAGTTTCCTGGTGGACAAAAGCTGTCACACTTGTACACAAAGTGAATTTCAGGCCTTGAAACGTGTTATGGTGAATTCAGGTTACCTTCAACTCTAACTCTGTGGAAAGTCAAAATACTCTGGTAAAGCAGTTCTAAATGATGAAATCCCCAGGACCCTTATAGTTAAGAATAGTTTGGATGGTTTCCCAACTGTTTTTCAAAGTGCACTTCAACATCTCAAACTCACTGTTTGAAATTCCATTGATTTTCATTGGGCAAAACTGAAGTTGAGTGAAACTCAAGGAGTCTTAACTTCACTGTTGTGAAAACACTTGAAACACATCTGAGACATAGTTTTTACAAAATGAACTGTTTTGAACAGTTTCCTGGTGGACAACAAGCCGTCACACTTGTACACAAAGTGAATTTCAGGCCTTGAAACGTGTTATGGTGAATTCAGGTTACCTTCAACTCTAACTCTGTGGAAAGTCAAAATACTCTGGTAAAAGCAGTTCTAAATGATGAAATCCCCAGTACCCTTATGGATAAGTACAGTTTGGATGGTTTCCCAACTGTTTTCAAAGTGCACTTCAACATCTCAAACTCACTGTTTGAAATTCCCATAGATTTTCATTGGGCAAAACTGAAGTTGAGTGAAACTCAAGGAGTCTTAACTTCTATGTTGTGAAACACTTGAAACACATCTGAGACATAGTTTTTACAGAAATGAACTGTTTTGAACAGTTTCCTGGTGGACAAAAAGCTGTCACACTTGTACACAAAGTGAATTTCAGGCCTTGAAACGTGTTATGGTGAATTCAGGTTACCTTCAACTCTAACTCTGTGGAAAGTCAAAATACTCTGGTAAAGCAGTTCTAAATGATGAAATCCCCAGGACCCTTATAGTTAAGAATAGTTTGGATGGTTTCCCAACTGTTTTCAAAGTGCACTTCAAAATCTCAAACTCACTGTTTGAAATTCCCTATTGATTTGCATTGGGCAAAACTGAAGTTGAGTGAAACTCAAGGAGTCTTAACTTCACTGTTGTGAAAACACTTGAAACACATCTGAGACATAGTTTTTACAAAATGAACTGTTTTGAACAGTTTCCTGGTGGACAACAAGCCGTCACACTTGTACACAAAGTGAATTTCAGGCCTTGAAACGTGTTATGGTGAATTCAGGTTACCTTCAACTCTAACTCTGTGGAAAGTCAAAATACTCTGGTAAAAGCAGTTCTAAATGATGAAACCCCAGTACCCTTAAGGTTAAGAACTGTTTGGATGGTTTCCCAACTGTTTTCAAAGTGCACTTCAACATCTCAAACTCACTGTTTGAAATCCTATTGACTTGCATTGGGCAAAAACTGAAGTTGAGTGAAACTCAAGGAGTCTTAACTTCACTGTTGTGAAAACACTTGAAACACATCTGAGACATAGTTTTTACAAAAATGAACTGTTTTGAACAGTTTCCTGGTGGACATCAAGCCGTCACACTTGTACACAAAGTGAATTTCAGGCCTTGAAACGTGTTATGGTGAATTCAGGTTACCTTCAACTCTAACTCTGTGGAAAGTCAAAATACTCTGGTAAAAGCAGTTCTAAATGATGAAACCCCAGTACCCTTAAGGTTAAGAACTGTTTGGATGGTTTCCCAACTGTTTTCAAAGTGCACTTCAAAATCTCAAAATCACTGTTTGAAATCCTATTGACTTGCATTGGGCAAAACTGAAGTTGAGTGAAACTCAAGGAGTCTTAACTTCACTGTTGTGAAAACACTTGAAACACATCTGAGACATAGTTTTTACAAAAATGAACTGTTTTGAACAGTTTCCTGGTGGACATCAAGCCGTCACACTTGTACACAAAGTGAATTTCAGGCCTTGAAACGTGTTATGGTGAATTCAGGTTACCTTCAACTCTAACTCTGTGGAAAGTCAAAATACTCTGGTAAAAGCAGTTCTAAATGATGAAATCCCCAGTACCCTTATGGATAAGTACAGTTTGGATGGTTTCCCAACTGTTTTCAAAGTGCACTTCAACATCTCAAACTCACTGTTTGAAATTCCCATAGATTTTCATTGGGCAAAAACTGAAGTTGAGTGAAACTCAAGGAGTCTTAACTTCTATGTTGTGAAACCACATGAAACACATCTGTGACATAGTTTTTGACAGAAATGAACTGCTTTGAACAGTTTCCTGGTGGACAAAAGCTGTCACACATGTACACAAAGTGAATTTAAGACCTTGAAACGTGTTATGGTGAATTCAGGTTAACTTCAACTCTAACTCTGTGGAAAGTCAAAATACTCTGGTAAAGCAGTTCTAAATGATGAAATCCCCAGGACCCTTATAGTTAAGAATAGTTTGGATGGTTTCCCAACTGTTTTCAAAGTGCACTTCAACATCTCAAACTCACTTTTGAAATTCCCATTGATTTGCATTGGGCAAAACTGAAGTTGAGTGAAACTCAATGAGTCTTAACTTCACTGTTGTGAAAACACTTGAAACACATCTGAGACATAGTTTTTACAAAATGAACTGTTTTGAACAGTTTCCTGGTGGACAACAAGCCGTCACACTTGTACACAAAGTGAATTTCAGGCCTTGAAACGTGTTATGGTGAATTCAGGTTACCTTCAACTCTAACTCTGTGGAAAGTCAAAATACTCTGGTAAAAGCAGTTCTAAATGATGAAATCCCCAGTACCCTTATGGATAAGAACAGTTTGGATGGTTTCCCAACTGTTTTTCAAAGTGCACTTCAACATCTCAAACTGACTCTTTGAAATTCCCATAGATTTTCATTGGGCAAAACTGAAGTTGAGTGAAACTCAAGGAGTCTTAACTTCTATGTTGTGAAACACATGAAACACATCTGTGACATAGTTTTTACAGAAATGAACTGTTTGAACAGTTTCCTGGTGGACAAAAGCTGTCACACTTGTACACAAAGTGAATTTCAGACCTTGAAACGTGTTATGGTGAATTCAGGTTAACTTCAACTCTAACTCTGTGGAAAGTCAAAATACTCTGGTAAAGCAGTTCTAAATGATGAAATCCCCAGTACCCTTATAGTTAAGAATAGTTTGGATGGTTTCCCAACTGTTTTCAAAGTGCACTTCAACATCTCAAACTCACTGTTTGAAATTCCTATTGATTTGCATTGGGCAAAACTGAAGTTGAGTGAAACTCAAGGAGTCTTAACTTCACTGTTGTGAAAACACTTGAAACACATCTGAGACATAGTTTTTACAAAATGAACTGTTTTGAACAGTTTCCTGGTGGACAACAAGCCGTCACACTTGTACACAAAGTGAATTTCAGGCCTTGAAACGTGTTATGGTGAATTCAGGTTACCTTCAACTCTAACTCTGTGGAAAGTCAAAATACTCTGGTAAAAGCAGTTCTAAATGATGAAACCCCCATACCCTTAAGGTTAAGAACTGTTTGGATGGTTTCCCAACTGTTTTCAAAGTGCACTTCAACATCTCAAACTCACTGTTTGAAATCCTATTGACTTGCATTGGGCAAAACTGAAGTTGAGTGAAACTCAAGGAGTCTTAACTTCACTGTTGTGAAAACACTTGAAACACATCTGAGACATAGTTTTTACAAAATGAACTGTTTTGAACAGTTTCCTGGTGGACAACAAGCCGTCACACTTGTACACAAAGTGAATTTCAGGCCTTGAAACGTGTTATGGTGAATTCAGGTTACCTTCAACTCTAACTCTGTGGAAAGTCAAAATACTCTGGTAAAAGCAGTTCTAAATGATGAAATCCCCAGTACCCTTAAGGTTAAGAACTGTTTGGATGGTTTCCCAACTGTTTTCAAAGTGCACTTCAACATCTCAAACTCACTGTTTGAAATCCTATTGACTTGCATTGGGCAAAACTGAAGTTGAGTGAAACTCAAGGAGTCTTAACTTCACTGTTGTGAAAACACTTGAAACACATCTGAGACATAGTTTTTACAAAATGAACTGTTTTGAACAGTTTCCTGGTGGACATCAAGCCGTCACACTTGTACACAAAGTGAATTTCAGGCCTTGAAACGTGTTATGGTGAATTCAGGTTACCTTCAACTCTAACTCTGTGGAAAGTCAAAATACTCTGGTAAAAGCAGTTCTAAATGATGAAATCCCCAGTACCCTTATAGTTAAGAACAGTTTGGATGGTTTCCCAACTGTTTTTCAAAGTGCACTTCAACATCTCAAACTCACTGTTTGAAATTCCCATTGATTTGCATTGGGCAAAACTGAAGTTGAGTGAAACTCAAGGAGTCTTAACTTCACTGTTGTGAAAACACTTGAAACACATCTGAGACATAGTTTTTACAAAATGAACTGTTTTGAACAGTTTCCTGGTGGACAACAAGCCGTCACACTTGTACACAAAGTGAATTTCAGGCCTTGAAACGTGTTATGGTGAATTCAGGTTACCTTCAACTCTAACTCTGTGGAAAGTCAAAATACTCTGGTAAAAGCAGTTCTAAATGATGAAATCCCCAGTACCCTTATAGTTAAGAACTAGTTTGGATGGTTTCCCAACTGTTTTCAAAGTGCACTTCAACATCTCAAACTCACTGTTTGAAATTCCCTATTGATTTGCATTGGGCAAAACTGAAGTTGAGTGAAACTCAAGGAGTCTTAACTTCACTGTTGTGAAAACACTTGAAACACATCTGAGACATAGTTTTTACAAAATGAACTGTTTTGAACAGTTTCCTGGTGGACATCAAGCCGTCACACTTGTACACAAAGTGAATTTCAGGCCTTGAAACGTGTTATGGTGAATTCAGGTTACCTTCAACTCTAACTCTGTGGAAAGTCAAAATACTCTGGTAAAAGCAGTTCTAAATGATGAAATCCCCAGTACCCTTATGGTTAAGAACAGTTTGGATGGTTTCCCAACTGTTTTCAAAGTGCACTTCAACATCTCAAACTCACTGTTTGAAATTCCCATAGATTTTCATTGGGCAAAACTGAAGTTGAGTGAAACTCAAGGAGTCTTAACTTCTATGTTGTGAAACACTTGAAACACATCTGAGACATAGTTTTTACAAAATGAACTGTTTTGAACAGTTTCCTGGTGGAAAACAAAGCGTCACACTTGTACACAAAGTGAATTTCAGGCCTTGAAACGTGTTATGGTGAATTCAGGTTACCTTCAACTCTAACTCTGTGGAAAGTCAAAATACTCTGGTAAAAGCAGTTCTAAATGATGAAATCCCCAGTACCCTTATGGATAAGTACAGTTTGGATGGTTTCCCAACTGTTTTCAAAGTGCACTTCAACATCTCAAACTCACTGTTTGAAATTCCCATTGATTTTCATTGGGCAAAACTGAAGTTGAGTGAAACTCAAGGAGTCTTAACTTCACTGTTGTGAAACACTTGAAACACATCTGAGACATAGTTTTTACAAAATGAACTGTTTGAACAGTTTCCTGGTGGACAAAAGCTGTCACACTTGTACACAAAGTGAATTTCAGGCCTTGAAACGTGTTATGGTGAATTCAGGTTACCTTCAACTCTAACTCTGTGGAAAGTCAAAATACTCTGGTAAAGCAGTTCTAAATGATGAAATCCCCAGGACCCTTATAGTTAAGAATAGTTTGGATGGTTTCCCAACTGTTTTCAAAGTGCACTTCAACATCTCAAACTCACTGTTTGAAATTCCCATAGATTTGCATTGGGCAAAAATGAAGTTGAGTGAAACTCAAGGAGTCTTAACTTCACTGTTGTGAAAACACTTGAAACACATCTGAGACATAGTTTTTACAAAATGAACTGTTTTGAACAGTTTCCTGGTGGACAGCCGTCAACTTGCACAAAGTGAATTTCAGGCCTTGAAACGTGTTATGTGAATTCACAAACTCTGTGAAATTTCTGGTAAAGCCTCAGGCCTTGAAACGTGTTATGGTGAATTCAGGTTACCTTCAACTCTAACTCTGTGGAAAGTCAAAATACTCTGGTAAAGCAGTTCTAAATGATGAAATCCCCAGTACCCTTAAGGTTAAGAACTGTTTGGATGGTTTCCCAACTGTTTTCAAACTGCACTTCAACATCTCAAACTCACTGTTTGAAATCCTATTGACTTGCATTGGGCAAAAACTGAAGTTGAGTGAAACTCAAGGAGTCTTAACTTCACTGTTGTGAAAACACTTGAAACACATCTGAGACATAGTTTTTACAAAAATGAACTGTTTTGAACAGTTTCCTGGTGGACATCAAGCCGTCACACTTGTACACAAAGTGAATTTCAGGCCTTGAAACGTGTTATGGTGAATTCAGGTTACCTTCAACTCTAACTCTGTGGAAAGTCAAAATACTCTGGTAAAAGCAGTTCTAAATGATGAAATCCCCAGTACCCTTATGGATAAGTACAGTTTGGATGGTTTCCCAACTGTTTTCAAAGTGCACTTCAACATCTCAAACTCACTGTTTGAAATTCCCATAGATTTTCATTGGGCAAAAACTGAAGTTGAGTGAAACTCAAGGAGTCTTAACTTCACTATGTTGTGAAAACACTTGAAACACATCTGAGACATAGTTTTTACAAAATGAACTGTTTTGAACAGTTTCCTGGTGGACAAAAGCTGTCACACTTGTACACAAAGTGAATTTCAGGCCTTGAAACGTGTTATGGTGAATTCAGGTTACCTTCAACTCTAACTCTGTGGAAAGTCAAAATACTCTGGTAAAGCAGTTCTAAATGATGAAATCCCCAGGACCCTTATAGTTAAGAATAGTTTGGATGGTTTCCCAACTGTTTTCAAAGTGCACTTCAACATCTCAAACTCACTGTTTGAAATTCCCATTGATTTGCATTGGGCAAAACTGAAGTTGAGTGAAACTCAAGGAGTCTTAACTTCACTGTTGTGAAAACACTTGAAACACATCTGAGACATAGTTTTTACAAAATGAACTGTTTTGAACAGTTTCCTGGTGGACATCAAGCCGTCACACTTGTACACAAAGTGAATTTCAGGCCTTGAAACGTGTTATGGTGAATTCAGGTTACCTTCAACTCTAACTCTGTGGAAAGTCAAAATACTCTGGTAAAAGCAGTTCTAAATGATGAAATCCCCAGTACCCTTATGGATAAGTACAGTTTGGATGGTTTCCCAACTGTTTTCAAAGTGCACTTCAACATCTCAAACTCACTGTTTGAAATTCCCATAGATTTTCATTGGGCAAAAACTGAAGTTGAGTGAAACTCAAGGAGTCTTAACTTCTATGTTGTGAAACCACTTGAAACACATCTGTGACATAGTTTTTACAGAAATGAACTGTTTAGAACAGTTTCCTGGTGGACAAAAGCTGTCACACTTGTACACAAAGTGAATTTCAGACCTTGAAACGTGTTATGGTGAAATCAGGTTAACTTCAACTCTAACTCTGTGGAAAGTCAAAATACTCTGGTAAAGCAGTTCTAAATGATGAAATCCCCAGGACCCTTATAGTTAAGAATAGTTTGGATGGTTTCCCAACTGTTTTTCAAAGTGCACTTCAACATCTCAAACTGACTTTTGAAATTCCCATTGATTTGCATTGGGCAAAACTGAAGTTGAGTGAAACTCAAGGAGTCTTAACTTCACTGTTGTGAAAACACTTGAAACACATCTGAGACATAGTTTTTACAAAATGAACTGTTTTGAACAGTTTCCTGGTGGACAACAAGCCGTCACACTTGTACACAAAGTGAATTTCAGGCCTTGAAACGTGTTATGGTGAATTCAGGTTACCTTCAACTCTAACTCTGTGGAAAGTCAAAATACTCTGGTAAAGCAGTTCTAAATGATGAAATCCCCAGGACCCTTATAGTTAAGAATAGTTTGGATGGTTTCCCAACTGTTTTTCAAAGTGCACTTCAACATCTCAAACTCACTGTTTGAAATCCCTATTGACTTGCATTGGGCAAAAACTGAAGTTGAGTGAAACTCAAGGAGTCTTAACTTCACTGTTGTGAAAACACTTGAAACACATCTGAGACATAGTTTTTACAAAATGAACTGTTTTGAACAGTTTCCTGGTGGACAACAAGCCGTCACACTTGTACACAAAGTGAATTTCAGGCCTTGAAACGTGTTATGGTGAATTCAGGTTACCTTCAACTCTAACTCTGTGGAAAGTCAAAATACTCTGGTAAAAGCAGTTCTAAATGATGAAACCCCAGTACCCTTAAGTTAAGAACTGTTTGGATGGTTTCCCAACTGTTTTCAAAGTGCACTTCAACATCTCAAACTCACTGTTTGAAATCCTATTGACTTGCATTGGGCAAAACTGAAGTTGAGTGAAACTCAAGGAGTCTTAACTTCACTGTTGTGAAAACACTTGAAACACATCTGAGACATAGTTTTTACAAAATGAACTGTTTTGAACAGTTTCCTGGTGGACATCAAGCCGTCACACTTGTACACAAAGTGAATTTCAGGCCTTGAAACGTGTTATGGTGAATTCAGGTTACCTTCAACTCTAACTCTGTGGAAAGTCAAAATACTCTGGTAAAAGCAGTTCTAAATGATGAAATCCCCAGTACCCTTATGGATAAGTACAGTTTGGATGGTTTCCCAACTGTTTTTAAAGTGCACTTCAACATCTCAAACTCACTGTTTGAAATTCCCATAGATTTTCATTGGGCAAAAACTGAAGTTGAGTAAAACTCAAGGAGTCTTAACTTCTATGTTGTGAAAACACTTGAAACACATCTGTGACATAGTTTTTTACAGAAATGAACTGTTTTGAACAGTTTTCTGGTGGAAAACAAATCGTCACACTTGTACACAAAGTGAATTTCAGGCCTTGAAACGTGTTATGGTGAATTCAGGTTACCTTCAACTCTAACTCTGTGGAAAGTCAAAATACTCTGGTAAAAGCAGTTCTAAATGATGAAATCCCCAGTACCCTTATGGATAAGTACAGTTTGGATGGTTTCCCAACTGTTTTCAAAGTGCACTTCAACATCTCAAACTCACTTTTGAAATTCCCATAGATTTTCATTGGGCAAAACTGAAGTTGAGTGAAACTCAAGGAGTCTTAACTTCTATGTTGTGTAAACACTTGAAACACATCTGAGACATAGTTTTTACAAAATGAACTGTTTTGAACAGTTTCCTGGTGGACAAAAGCTGTCACACTTGTACACAAAGTGAATTTCAGGCCTTGAAACCTGTTATGGTGAATTCAGGTTAACTTCACCTCTAACTCTGTGTAAAGTCAAAATACTCTGGTAAAGCAGTTCTAAATGATGAAATCCCCAGTACCCTTATAGTTAAGAATAGTTTGGATGGTTTCCCAACTGTTTTTCAAAGTGCACTTCAACATCTCAAACTCACTGTTTGAAATTCCTATTGATTTGCATTGGGCAAAACTGAAGTTGAGTGAAACTCAAGGAGTCTTAACTTCACTGTTGTGAAAACACTTGAAACACATCTGAGACATAGTTTTTACAAAATGAACTGTTTTGAACAGTTTCCTGGTGGACAACAAGCCGTCACACTTGTACACAAAGTGAATTTCAGGCCTTGAAACGTGTTATGGTGAATTCAGGTTACCTTCAACTCTAACTCTGTGGAAAGTCAAAATACTCTGGTAAAAGCAGTTCTAAATGATGAAACCCCCAGTACCCTTAAGGTTAAGAACTGTTTGGATGGTTTCCCAACTGTTTTCAAAGTGCACTTCAACATCTCAAACTCACTGTTTGAAATCACTATTGACTTGCATTGGGCAAAACTGAAGTTGAGTGAAACTCAAGGAGACTTAACTTCACTGTTGTGAAAACACATGAAACACATCTGAGACATAGTTTTTACAAAATGAACTGTTTTGAACAGTTTCCTGGTGGACAACAAGCCGTCACACTTGTACACAAAGTGAATTTCAGGCCTTGAAACGTGTTATGGTGAATTCAGGTTACCTTCAACTCTAACTCTGTGGAAAGTCAAAATACTCTGGTAAAAGCAGTTCTAAATGATGAAACCCCCATACCCTTAAGGTTAAGAACTGTTTGGATGGTTTCCCAACTGTTTTCAAAGTGCACTTCAACATCTCAAACTCACTGTTTGAAATCCTATTGACTTGCATTGGGCAAAACTGAAGTTGAGTGAAACTCAAGGAGTCTTAACTTCACTGTTGTGAAAACACTTGAAACACATCTGAGACATAGTTTTTACAAAATGAACTGTTTTGAACAGTTTCCTGGTGGACATCAAGCCGTCACACTTGTACACAAAGTGAATTTCAGGCCTTGAAACGTGTTATGGTGAATTCAGGTTACCTTCAACTCTAACTCTGTGGAAAGTCAAAATACTCTGGTAAAAGCAGTTCTAAATGATGAAATCCCCAGTACCCTTATGGATAAGTACAGTTTGGATGGTTTCCCAACTGTTTTCAAAGTGCACTTCAACATCTCAAACTCACTGTTTGAAATTCCCATAGATTTTCATTGGGCAAAACTGAAGTTGAGTGAAACTCAAGGAGTCTTAACTTCTATGTTGTGAAAACACTTGAAACACATCTGTGACATAGTTTTTACAAAATGAACTGTTTAGAACAGTTTCCTGGTGGACAAAAAGCTGTCACACTTGTACACAAAGTGAATTTCAGACCTTGAAACGTGTTATGGAGAAATCAGGTTACCTTCAACTCTAACTCTGTGGAAAGTCAAAATACTCTGGTAAAGCAGTTCTAAATGATGAAATCCCCAGGACCCTTATAGTTAAGAATAGTTTGGATGGTTTCCCAACTGTTTTCAAAGTGCACTTCAACATCTCAAACTCACTTTTGAAATTCCCATTGATTTGCATTGGGCAAAACTGAAGTTGAGTGAAACTCAAGGAGTCTTAACTTCACTGTTGTGAAAACACTTGAAACACATCTGAGACATAGTTTTTACAAAATGAACTGTTTTGAACAGTTTCCTGGTGGACAACAAGCCGTCACACTTGTACACAAAGTGAATTTCAGGCCTTGAAACGTGTTATGGTGAATTCAGGTTACCTTCAACTCTAACTCTGTGGAAAGTCAAAATACTCTGGTAAAAGCAGTTCTAAATGATGAAATCCCCAGTACCCTTATGGATAAGTACAGTTTGGATGGTTTCCCAACTGTTTTCAAAGTGCACTTCAACATCTCAAACTCACTGTTTGAAATCCCATTGATTTTCATTGGGCAAAACTGAAGTTGAGTGAAACTCAAGGAGTCTTAACTTCATGTTGTGAAACACTTGAAACACATCTGAGACATAGTTTTTACAAAATGAACTGTTTTGAACAGTTTCCTGGTGGACAACAAGCCGTCACACTTGTACACAAAGTGAATTTCAGGCCTTGAAGCGTGTTATGGTGAATTCAGGTTACCTTCAACTCTAACTCTGTGGAAAGTCAAAATACTCTGGTAAAAGCAGTTCTAAATGATGAAACCCCCAGTACCCTTAAGGTTAAGAACTGTTTGGATGGTTTCCCAACTGTTTTCAAAGTGCACTTCAACATCTCAAACTCACTGTTTGAAATTCCCATAGATTTTCATTGGGCAAAAAACTGAAGTTGAGTGAAACTCAAGGAGTCTTAACTTCTATGTTGTGAAAACACTTGAAACACATCTGTGACATAGTTTTTTACAGAAATGAACTGTTTTGAACAGTTTCCTGGTGGACAAAAAGCTGTCACACGTGTACACAAAGTGAATTTAAGACCTTGAAACGTGTTATGGTGAATTCAGGTTACCTTCAACTCTAACTCTGTGGAAAGTCAAAATACTCTGGTAAAGCAGTTCTAAATGATGAAATCCCCAGTACCCTTATAGTTAAGAATAGTTTGGATGGTTTCCCAACTGTTTTCAAAGTGCACTTCAACATCTCAAACTCACTGTTTGAAATCCCTATTGACTTGCATTGGGCAAAAACTGAAGTTGAGTGAAACTCAAGGAGTCTTAACTTCACTGTTGTGAAAACACTTGAAACACATCTGAGACATAGTTTTTACAAAATGAACTGTTTTGAACAGTTTCCTGGTGGACAACAAGCCGTCACACTTGTACACAAAGTGAATTTCAGGCCTTGAAACGTGTTATGGTGAATTCAGGTTACCTTCAACTCTAACTCTGTGGAAAGTCAAAATACTCTGGTAAAAGCAGTTCTAAATGATGAAACCCCAGTACCCTTAAGGTTAAGAACTGTTTGGATGGTTTCCCAACTGTTTTCAAAGTGCACTTCAACATCTCAAACTCACTGTTTGAAATCCTATTGACTTGCATTGGGCAAAACTGAAGTTGAGTGAAACTCAAGGAGTCTTAACTTCACTGTTGTGAAAACACTTGAAACACATCTGAGACATAGTTTTTACAAAATGAACTGTTTTGAACAGTTTCCTGGTGGACATCAAGCCGTCACACTTGTACACAAAGTGAATTTCAGGCCTTGAAGCGTGTTATGGTGAATTCAGGTTACCTTCAACTCTAACTCTGTGGAAAGTCAAAATACTCTGGTAAAAGCAGTTCTAAATGATGAAATCCCCAGTACCCTTATGGATAAGTACAGTTTGGATGGTTTCCCAACTGTTTTCAAAGTGCACTTCAACATCTCAAACTCACTGTTTGAAATTCCCATAGATTTTCATTGGGCAAAACTGAAGTTGAGTGAAACTCAAGGAGTCTTAACTTCTATGTTGTGAAACAACTTGAAACACATCTGTGACATAGTTTTTTTACAAAAATGAACTATTTTGAACAGTTTCCTGGTGGACAAAAAAGCTGTCACACTTGTACACAAAGTGAATTTAAGACCTTGAAAGCGTGTTATGGTGAATTCAGGTTAACTTCAACTCTAACTCTGTGGAAAGTCAAAATACTCTGGTAAAGCAGTTCTAAATGATGAAATCCCCAGTACCCTTATAGTTAAGAATAGTTTGGATGGTTTCCCAACTGTTTTCAAAGTGCACTTCAACATCTCAAACTCACTTTTTGAAATTCCCATTGATTTGCATTGGGCAAAACTG
>NW_024384391.1:0-20670 GCF_016835505.1 Polypterus senegalus
AAGACAAAGGCCCTATAAAAGATTTGGGACACCGACCCCTCGGGGCAGATGAAGGGCAGGTGTCCTAGGACTGTGCTTCTCTGTCATTTTAACCTTTTGCCTGGTGTGTATTAATAAAGATTTTTTACTAACTTTAATTATATCTCTCTGTCACAAGAAACGACACTATAGAAAAAGTGTCCACAATAGCCAAATCAGATAGAAGGTTGTTAAATTCAGTCATAAACAATGAATATGGCCCTGGTGGTCTGTAGACTAGCACTATAATTGTGTTGGAATCTGTTTTAATATTTAAAATTAATGCCTCAAAGGATGTAAAGTTGCCTAAATTTTTAGGAGTGATTTGCATTTTGTTACAATGAATTATTCCAAGGCCTCCTCCTCAACCAGAATCTCTAGACTTATGAAGTAACGAGTATCCATCTGGTGACGCCTCTGCTAGAGGAACAGTGTCACATTTACTAAGCCAGGTTTCAGTAAGAAGACACAGATCAGATTTTGTACTTAATATTATATCATTTACCAAAACAGCTTTAGTGCCAAGAGAGCGAATGTTCAATAAACAGCATTTAAAACTGCAGGCTTCTGTCTGAACTGCTGATATATTTTTTGTTTTAATTTGAATTAAATTTCTATTACAGATGCCTCTGGTGGAGTGTCTGGTTTTATCCCTTGGTCTAATTATACACCTTATTTTTTGGTTATCAATTAATTTAAGGTTTGTATCAAGACTAAATTTACTGGATGCCCCACGGCATGGGTTTTGGGTAACAGCTTTAGAAAAATAACAGGTGGGATAAACAACAGCCTGTGCTTTAAGATCACATGACTGTGGCCTGGATGGTGCTCTAATCAGTCAACCAGGCAGTTTTGCTGCCATATTTTGGGATAATACATAAGATCCCCTCCAGTTAGGATGAAGACCATCTCTTCTGAAAAATCCAGGCCTTTCCCAAAAATCATCCCAATTGTTCACAAACGCTATGCTTTTATTTGCACACCAGATTTCTAGCCAGCAGTGAAAGGAATGCAATCTGCTATAAATCACATCCCCTCTATGTAATCTTGGTAAGGGACCAGATACAATTAAATTCCGGCATTTTGTTTTAGCTTTGGTGCATAGAGAGATGAAGTTCCGCTTTAATACCTCAGATTGCTGTAAATAAATATCATTAGTGCCGACATGCAGCAATAAGGTAGATACTTCATCGTCGGCAACACGGTCCAATGCGCCTTTATGCCAGAAATCTTGGCCCCTCGAGGCACTTAACATTCACTGCTGGTTTAACATAGTTTGGAATTCTAACATTCCGCACTATGGAATCGCCAATTATGAGCACTTTATTATTCTCAGTTTCCACAGGCGCGCTGCGGAGAGCTGAGAACCTGTTCTGGGTCCGAATTCGTGACCTGGGTGCTGGGGGACTAAATTTTGGATTCTTAGACCCCCGTCTTATTGTTACCCACTCGCCCTGTGGCTGAATTGGTGCTGCTGATTTCGGCTGCGCACTGTGGGACCTGGAGAGACTGAAACCGAATCAAAGGTAGCCGAATTGTCTAAACAAAACGAGTCGATCCAATTTTCGGTTTGCCTAATCGCTATCAGATTCCTAACGCGGTCCTCCAATTCGCGTATTTTCCCGACCAACTCTAAATTAACTAAACATTTTTGGCAGGTGAAGCTATCTGCACTGTCGGCCGGAAAACCTGAGCTGTACATACTGCAGGACACACAACATATAAACGTGCCCTCGATGGGCAGAGAGCAGATAGAACTTACATTAAGTGTTGAAGTCATCTTTGCCGTTTTATAGGTGCTTCGGCGCTTTCCGTGTTCAGCTGAATCACCGTCGCTTTAAGTTTCCACCACCCGCTGAGCGATCGACTTTAATTTCTCACTGCTGGTTATTTCTACTGGTCAGCTGCCGGCTTTACCTCAGGTGAACTTGCTCGGGTGCTTTCGAAGGGCTGCGTGCCTGTGGGAGACGCCGCCGCTCTCTGCTTCCGCTCGCTGATCCGCTTAAAGCAGCGGGTCCAGATGGAGTATGACCACAACTGCTTTAGGCCTGTGCGTTGGAGCTGGGGAGTCCTCTACAACGCATCTTCAACCTGAGCCTGGATCAGGGGAGAGTCCTGAGGCTTTGAAAAACATCTTGCATCACCCCAGTCCCAAAGGTATCATGTCCTAGTGAGCTGAATGACTTCCGATCTGTCGCTCTGACGTCACATGTGATGAAAACCATGGAGTGGCTGCTGCTTCACCACCTGAGGCCACAGGTCTGCCACGCCCTTGACCCTCTGCAGTTCGCATACCAGGAGAAGGTGGGAGCGGAGGAAGCCATCATCTATATGCTACACTGATCCCTCTCCCACTTGGACAGAGGCAGTGGTGCTGTAAGAATTATGTTTCTGGACTTCTCTAGCACCTTCAACACCATCCAACCTCTGCTCCTTTGGGACAAGCTGACAGAGATGGGAGTAGATTCACACCTGGTGCCATGGATTGTGGACTATCTTACAGACAGACCTCATTGCCCCCCGACTTGGAGCCTGTGCATTGGGGTTTACCCCGGTGGACGAGAGGGTGGCCTCCCTCCATCTTCGAGTGGGGGGAAGGGTCCTGAAAGTTGTTTGTGCGTATGCGCCGAACAGGAGTTTGGACTATTTATTCGCAGCGGAGAAGTAGTGTGTTAAAGAAGGTATGAAAAAGAAAAGGAAAAATTTTAAAAATAACGTAACATGATTGTTAATGTAATTGTTTTGTCACTGTTATGAGTGTCGCTGTGATATATATATATATATATATATATATATATATATATATATATATAGCAAAATACCTGCGTTTAGCGATGATATCGTGTGTTAAAGAAGTTATGAAAAAGAAAAAGAAACATTTTAAAAATAATGTAACATGATTGTCAAAGTAATTGTTTTGTGTATTTGGCGGCAGCGTCACGAAGTTGTTTTCGTCTAGCTGTATCAGAAAATGTACCACGACGTCTGACACGCCTCCTTTTCACTGTTTTCTCATAGCTTAGATTGCTGCTGTCATAATGGGTTTGAGTCTACATATATATATATATATATTGTCACACACGTGCGCATGGGAGGCAGCTAAAGGGCTTGAGTGAAGGCAGTTCGGAGGCATGCCGGGGTGTGGCAGAGTGCACTGACTCTTTTTCTCCCTTGCCTGCAGACCATCCCCGGGGGATTTCACCTGGCTCTCCTGACATCACTTCCGGGACTGAGCCAATGGAAGTCGGCCACACCAGCTCCAGTCCCTCTGATGTCACCTCCGGCTACGAACCAATGGTGGAAGACCACGTGCCAGATCCATATGACCTCACTTCCTGTCTCCCCCTTTAAAACCGGCCCCTTTTCCTTTGTTTCCTCAGTCTTGTACTGGACTCTGTTGAATGCACATCAGTGCTGATTATTTTGAGAAAACGACCTTTTGCAGCCAGGATACTGTATTATACGGGTGGCTGCCCCAACTCTTTATCTGTCCATGTCTCGTTCTTGTGACAGTGGCATAGTCGGCAGGATGGAGAAGTCCCAGAAGAGAAGGGGACAGGACCTGCAATATACCCAGGTGGGAGCGTACCGGGGCCGAGTCTTCAGGCGGGGAGGGTGCCCCGTGGTTCGGCGTGACCCGGTGCAGGCTCCGCTCCCGGCACTCATAACTAGGCCATCTGGAGAGGCCAGGGAGTGTGCGGGTGGGGCTCACAGAATTGGGCTGCCCTGAGAGGGAGGCAAAGGGACTCAGTATGCTCTCTTGGGGGAGAGTGCCTGCCCCCCTGCGAAACCAAAGCCCTCTTTACCACCTAGGGGTGCCCCAGACTGGCAGGTGAATAAAATAAAAAAATGGAGGTTGGACCCTGAGCGGCCGACCAACAAACAAGCCTGGTCCTTATGGGCAATGGTAGGGCATTGGCTACGGCCGTTTGAAAACACGCCCTACCAAATAATAGAGCAGGTAGCTTGCTATCTGCTCCTGGAAGCGCTTCCCCGTGGCTTCACCCAGCCGGTTTGGGGCAAGCAGTTCAAGAACATGTCTGAGCTCATAGAGCTTATGGAGATGCAGAGGGCGGCCTCATACTCTGGGGGAGCAGAACCGTCCTCATGTCGAACTCAGCCGGGGTACGTTCCAAGACCTAGCCCCTCCCTGTACAATCCGGAGCTCGTATTGGCCTCCAGCGGTGTGCTGGTAGCAAACCGCTTGGGGGCAAGGAGGAATGCAGGTGGAGGGCGAGGAGGGGTTGGTGTGCTCTGGCTAATCCGTTGGCGGTCCCACAATATATATATATACATACATATATACATATATACACATACATATCTTCATATCTATATACATATATACATATCTATATACAGTACATATCTACATATACACACATATACCTCTATATATATATACATACCTATCTACATCATATATACACACACATACATACATACACACACACAAATTATATATATGTGTGTGTGTGTGTGTGCGTGTATGTATGTGTGTGTGTGTATATATATATATATATACACATACATACAAACATACACACAGGTATATATATGTGTATATATATGTATGTGTCTATATGTGTGTGTATAGCTTTGGTCACTGAGTGTAAGGGAAAAATAATAAAATATAGTCTATAAGTTATTAAACAGTAAAACATTAACGTTTTAAGACGTACAGGTACATTGAGCACTACTGGAGTGGTTGCGGGTAAACTATATTTTAAAGACTGTGTAACAGAACAGGTAAGTAGTACTAACAGCAGCTAAAATGTATATGGATCATCTCTCGGTAGTAGATCTCTTTTGAAAGGCGCTACACGACAGCTGTGGTATAGAAATTACATTTTCTATGTGAACGTTGAAATTTCTGCATCTGGTAATGTGCATTACCGGTATTACCAGCAATTAAAGAAAATTAGTTTTGTGTCCTCTGCAGTGTTAAGAGAGAAAGGCTTTGGTTTGGGATAAAAGGAAAAAAGGTGTAAAGAAAGGAAAGTTGCCTTTTTCTTTTATATAGTATAGAGAGATGTGTTCGGTGACGTTATGATCGCCTTTTGGGGACAGTCGCGGTGGGTCTTGTGTAGATTGGTGAGACGGCCCTGCCATTAATCGGCTGTGATGGCACTGTCAGGCCTCCACTCCTGTGCGTGTCTTATCCGAGCTGAGGACCTCATAATCGTATACGTGCAAAAGAAAGTGTGAATCGCCTTAATATTATTTTGCCGTGGTGTAGAAAAGGGGTCCCGTGTTTGCACTTGTCTGGGCTATAGCTCAGGGGGAGGAAGAAAAAAATTAAAAGTGCTCACTTTGACTTAAGGCAGAAGCGCAGTCAGCGTCTCAAACTTTTTCTCAGACTTTTGCTGGGCAGGAGACCCCAGTTTTTGTACACACGTTCACGATATCAAAAGTCTCAGCGGTCTTTGGAGGTCATTCATATATATATATATATAGCAAAATACCCACGCCTCGCAGCGGAGAAGTAGTGTGTTAAAGAAGTAATGAAAAAGAAAAGGAAACATTTTAATAATAACGTAACATGATTGACATTGTGATGAGTGTTGCTGTCATATATATGCCTGCCTAAATAAGTCACCCTCGCTTTGCTCTTACTTTTTTACCGTTCATTTAATCATGGCTAGTGGCGGAAAAATTATAAAATGGAAGGAGGATTACACTGAGTATGGCTTTACCAAAACAATTATTGATGGCGAATCGATTATTCATAAAGCTTGAATTGGTGATCTGTTTTTCTGTGTTAACCTCATATTTTTTCATACTTCTCAAACCAAGGTGGTGCGAGGGTAAAATGAATAGGGATGCGCTGATCAAAGTAATCGGTGTACCAGGAAATCATGCATTGACAGAAGTTCCCCTTTGCTTGTAATGCAAACTGTGATTAAAAGCATTATTTTTTAACGCGTTATGGAGCACATGCATCGAAGCTTCTCAGCTGTGCTTGTGTTAAGAAAAGGAAATATTTTAAAAATAACGTAACACGATTGTCAATGTAACCTTTTGTAAGTAGTGCCTGGAGGATTCAGTGTGGAGAAACTCTAGAGACAGCGTGTGTATTAACTTGTGGATTTTTCTGTGAGTATTTGGTGGCAGTGTGACGAAGTTGCTTTGAAAGATGGCATTAGCCGCGGAGCTCAGCTCAGAGCGAAATGAGGTGAATGGGAGGGGAGATGATGACGTGACTCCCCCACCCGCCTTAACTGTCAATCCCCCACAAACAGTCTCTCAGAATTTGCATAAGCACACCCCTTCACCTACAATTTTAACTTAGTTACAAAGTGATCAAAACTCTCGTTTATATCCTGCGTCCTCTCATTAAACTTGTATCCCGCATTACCCGTGGGCATGACAAAGGCCAGCGGCAGCCTGTCTATGAACTTAATTTAAAGTTTAGGTTTACATCGTGCTTTCTTTCCGAAGTAGCAGCACTCATGAATATGGTAGTATATGTCACTCGCTCGCTTCTTATTGTTTCGCTGCCTTCTCAATTATATAATGCATGTTTTCTTCAGCGCTTTTTGGAGGTCTTCCTGGTTTTCTACTTACTGCGTTGACAGTCAGTTCACGTGATTACGTGGGAGGCGTGATGATGTCACACGAAACTCCGCCCCCCACGGCTTTCCAGCTCAACTCCATTACAGTAAATGGAGAAAAATAGCTTCTAGTTATGACCATTATGTGTACAATTTCGAAATGAAACCTGCCCAGCTTTTGTAAGGAAGCTGTAAGCAATGAGCCTGCCAAATTTCAGCCTTCTACCTACACGGCAAGTTGGAGAATTAGTGATGAGTCAGTGAGTCAGTCAGTCAGTGAGGGCTTTGCCTTTTATTAGTATAGATTGGTCGATCACCTTAACTCCAGTAATTTATTTGAGATCTACCAATCTGGTTTTAGGTGTTATCATGGAGTTGAGACAGCCCTCCTGAACGTATTCAATGACATCTCTATTATTACTGACTCAGGCGGCGCTGCAGTCCTTGTCCTCCTTGACCTGTCCGCTGCCTTTGACACTATTGACCATGAGACATTGTTGTTGCGGCTTGAACATCATGTTGGGCTTAAAGGAGCTGCTCTTAACTGGTTCAGGTCATATCTAACTGGTAGACACTTTTCAGTGACTTTAAATTCCTATGTTTCGTCTACTGCTCCTCTTAAATGTGGTGTACCTTCACCTTATTGGAGTTACTTTTAGGAAATTTCACATTTCTTTTCACTGCTATGCTGATGATACTAAGGTTTATATTCCTGTCTGCAACTCTGCAATAAATCAACTCCACAACTGTCTTTTTGAACTAAGATCCTGGGTGGCTAATAATTTTCTTGATCTGAATCAAAATAAAATGGAGGTGCTTATAGTGGGTCCATCAGCTAAAGACCAAATTGGTCTTGGACTTCTCGGCACTTTCTGTCTTTTGCAAACCTCTAGTCTGCAATCTTGGTGTTATCCTTGACAGTAACCTCTCTTTTGAGAAACTGTAGTCAAGAGTTGCTTTTCCAGCTTTGTCTTTTAGGTAGGATCAAGACTTTTTTTATCTTATAGGGATTTTAAGAAAGCTACTCATGCTTTTATCTTTTCTCACCTTGATTACTGCAATTCACTGTATTCTGGGATTAGCAAATCCCTGATACACAGGTTACAGTTGGTCCAGAATGCTGCCGCTTGTTGTCTGCTTGGGGCAAGAAAATCTGATTCTGTTTCTCCAATATTAGCTTCTTTACACGGGCTGCCTGTCAGTTTTCAAATTGATTTTAAAATCTTGTTGCTAGTTTTTAAATCTTTACATGGGCTCGCTGCTGCCTATTTATCTGAATTGTGTGCTTTACACCAGCCATCTGAGTGTTTAGATCTTCTGGTCAATTGTCTCTTGTTGTCCCTCGTACCAAATGTAAAACTAAGGGGGACAGACGGGGCTTTGGCAGCTGCTGCTCCGCGCCTGTGGAACTCTTTACCTCGTCACATAAAGGAGTCGTCTGCAATTCAGATTAAAGACTCATTTCTATTCACTTGCACTCCGTGACCTTCAGTAATACTGATGGTTTCCTCTTTGTAATTATGTAATCTGACTTCTATTTATTATTTATTTTATGTTCATTTGTTTTATTTATATTTATGTTATTTATGTTAATTGTATGTTTTTTCTTCTTTTATTGTAAAGCACTTTGGCCACAGCATTCCTAAGTGGTTTTAAATGTGCTATATAAATAAATTGACATTGACTACAGCTCTGCATTTAACACCGTCATTCCATCTCAGCTCATCGCTAAACTCCTTGATCTGGGGCTTAGCTCTTCACTGTGCAACTGGGTACTGGACTTCCTCACCAGCAGACCTCAGCAAGGGAGCATTGGTGGAAAAACCTCCTCCATCATCACCATCAACACTGGCACCCCACAGGGCAGCGTGCTGAGCCCCCTGCTTTACTCTCTCTGTACCCATAACTACATAGCTAAGTAGAGCTCTAACACCATTCTCAAGCTGTAACAGGTCTGATCAGCCAGGATGATGACACGGCCTACAGGGAGGAGGTCAGACTCCTGGCAGAATGGTGCCAGGACAAGAACCTCACCCTCAACGTTAGCAAAAGTAAGGAGATGATTGTGGATTTCCGCAAACAGACAGCAAAGTACAGCCTGATCTACATTGGAGGTGAGGCTGTGGAGTAGGCCAGCAGCTTTAGGTTCCAAGGAGTCACCGTCACTGATGACCTTAAATGGTCAAGTCACACTGAGGCAGTAGTCAAGAAAGCCCAACAACGCCTCTACTTCCTCAGGAGACTGAGTAAAGCCCAGATGTCCCCCACAACCCTGTGCAGATTCTACAGGTGTACTATGGAATCCATCCTGACAGGAGGCATCACATCCTGGTACAGCAACAGCTCAGTTCAACAAGAACAACAACAACATTTATTTACAGTATATAGCACATTTTCATACAAACAGTAGCTCAAAGTGCTTTACATAATGAAGAATAGAAAAAATAAAAGACACAGTAAGAAAATAAAATAAGTCAACATTAATTAACATAGAATAAGAGTAAGGTCCAATGGCCAGGGTGGACAGAAAAAACAAAACAAACTCCAGATGGCTGGAGAAAAAAATTAAATCTGTAGGAATTCCAGACCACGAGACTGCCCAGTCCCCTCTGGGCATTCTACCTAACATAAATGAAACAGTCCTCTTTGGATTTAGGGTTCTCATGGAAGGACTTGATGATGATGGTCATGTAGACTTCTGGCTTTTAATCCATCCATCATTGTTGGAGCATCATGAAGCTCTGAGTAGGTGGAGGTGGCGCAGGCCACCACAAAGAAACCGGAAAAAGAAACAGAAGAGAGAGTAGGGGTCAGTGCGGACAGCAGAGCTCTGCAGTGGGCAGATCACGGGCACACAGCAGATCACGGGCACACAGCTCCCTGCGATCCACAACATCCACAATAGTATTAAGGCAGGGTGCTTCTGTCAAAATGTCAATCAAAAATGATTGATGACTTGATCACCCCTCCCCTTTGCTCTGATTGGTGGATCTCAAATTATGTACCCCACCCACCCTGTGATTGGTGGGTTTAAATGAAGAAGACTTAATATGTTTGCTGCGCAACACAAAAAGTATCATTTGTTAAGCGATCTTAACACAGAGTGCACACCTGCTCAAATATTATGTAAAATACTCTATGTAAGATTAGCTTTTCTTTTGCTGATACACGTAATTGGATATGAGACAAGAACAGATTCACACATACCAGTCTTTAACATAAGTTCTTATCTTCCTGTTGTAAATGTAACGCGGTCTTAAAAACGGGTCAAAGGGCACACAGCTGCTAAAAGAAATTACTCTCATTATAAATTCTGCTTTAAAAAAATCCTGCTCTTTTCATTACATATGTATGTATGCATATATAAGCGTTCAGCCGGACACCGACCCATCACCCAGCTGCCGCTTAAAACGGGTCAAAGGGCACACATTTGCTAAAAGAAATCACTCTCCTTATTGTAAAGTATGCTTTCAAAAAATCCTGCTCTTTTCGGTATACTGTATATAAATAAGAATTCAGACCGGTCCATTACACAGCTGGACGTTAATACTGAAAGATGACTCCGAATCTCACCGAAAGACAAAACGGTGCGTCTTCAATTTCTTATTAGAACAATGTTTTCTATTTATTTATTTTTAATGGATAGGACTAAATAAAAATATAATTATTGTTATTGCAGTCTGTTCTCCCAAGAGTCCCGGCAGTCAAGATCACAGTACGGCATATTATTGATTATTATACGCGTCCAACGAGTATGCTTTAAAAAACATATTGCTGAATCCTTATATTTTATCCTTAGCTCAATATTTCCAAGCTGATTCTGCGATCTATTACTCGGAAACTGGTGAATACCCTTTTAATATCTGTTTAAAAAGAGAGGGGCTGGGGATTTAAAATCCAAAATGATGCTGATCATAGGTTACTGTTAATTATTATGGTCAGTACCATCTCTGTGTGTAGGCACGTGAGCACGTTTGTGTGTTTATAATATAAGTTGTAGCATTTTATATTTACTTCTATCTTTCTATCTACATGTATGATGATCAATGTACAAGTATAATGTTCATATTACTGAAGCAAGCAATATTCGTTTTTCTGTTACTGAAACAGGCATTCCAATCAATTAGTTTTTGTCTCAGCATCTGAAAATTCAGCCTGGGCCTCTCCTCTGAGAATATTCAGGAGTGGTTTAAAAGTGCAGGCAGGTTGTGCATTAGCTGTGACATAACAAGATGTCCGTATTCTGAACTACTTACAGAAGGGCCGCTTGTGAAATGCAAACTCGTTCAAAACGGACTCTCGCAGTAGCAGGTGATTCTCTGCAGGGTCGCCTGTTTGTAAAAGCCTGAGATAACAAAACATTTTTGCTTTATAAACTCTCATTTGGACAGCCGGTTGCAGACAGATTGACTGAACCCTGAACAGGGCCCAAGAGCTTATATCGATGTGAGTGCGTAATAGAAATACTACAACGGTGTTTTCATTCATTTCGCTAAATGATATGTAATTATTTTAATACAGACTAGTCGCCCGAAAGTCCGGATGATTTTTAGACGTATCAAGTGTATTGTTAAATAATTGGGTAAATGATTATTATAATATGTTCCTGTATTTATGAGATTACATCTTAATACACAGGGAACCTGAGACCAGGCTGTCTGTTTTTATTTACGTCTTTAGATTTTAAAAAGTTTTTATCCATCTTGGTGTAGGGATTGCATGTGCATTTTGTTAAAGAGAAATCGTAAGCGAACGTCTGTGTAAGGTGTTTCGGATAGTTACAAATAGCAGATAATGTGCAGTCTGTCTATCTATCTATCATAAAAATAGAATTTTTATATTTACATGCTTCTATCTATTCATCTGACCTGGTCATGAAATGGAGTGATGTGGATTAAAATGTGCAAGGGATTAAATTAAGTGCATGAATGGAGTGTGGGGACAGTTGTATAATGGAAAATATCTTGTGACACATTAATAAAGGTTGCTTTAAAAATGAAAATCTATACATCTATCATATAAATAAATGCTGCAAGCCATTTATGTGCGTATGTACCGTTGCAGTGACATTCAGCCAGAGCTGCTATAAGACTCACGGTGGTGAGAGGGTTACCTTGAAACTAATATCAGATCATTTTGTTTGAGCTTCTGTGTGCACTGGAAGTGGAAATGTTGTTTTAAAGAGCACATGCATTTTGTTTTCTAGACGATAACCCTTTACAATCTGAAACAGCTTCTCAAAGGGCTTCCCCTGATCTGTCCAATCGCAGTAAGTGTCATTTTAGGTTCCAGTTTATCAAAGAAACATAGGTTGTATACATAACGCCAGATTTTGTGAAAAGGTGTCTTTAACTGAGAAGGCCACAATTTATTTCCAGATCCCAGTCCACCGGGTGTTTTAACGCAAGTGCTGGATGGTTCAGAAAATCTATCAATCTACCAAAACTGGCAGAACCTACAGACCGCGCAATCACCGCCACCCTCTGAGAGCAGCTTTCAGCATTCTCCTCTACCCTCGGAGTTCAGCCTTCATTCAAGTCTCCTGCATTCTCCTCCGCAGCCACCGTTCATCCCTCCTGCAATCCCCTTTTCTGTCAACCCCTCACTCCGACTACAGACCTCGGCGAAGAATTCGTCATTCACCCCAATATTCCCTTCATCAGTACAACGAGCAGAGCCACCAAAAAAGACTGGAGCATGCGCTGGTGGCTGCGGACCTTCACTGGTTACTGGTTTGAATTGTAGAATCAGAGTCTCCTATGTACCTTTCCAGACCCAAACTGAGGTTATATATGATACATATGTATGCTTTTTACACAGTTCTGACTCAAGATTATAGGATAGGTCTTATATTCCTTTTCATTAAAATAACATTGACGGCAAATTGTTATAGTCTGTGTTCATAACTGCAACCTTTGATTAAAAATATCTTGCAAGCGGAAGCACAGAGCGGAGCAGCGGCGTCTCACACAGGCACGTAGCCCTTCGCAAGCACCCAAGCAAGTTCACCAGAGGTAAAGCCGGCAGCTGACCAGTAGAAATAACCGGCAGTGAGAAATTAAAGTCGATCGCTCAGCGGGTGGTGGAAACTTAAAGCCGATGGTCTCTTAGTGATTTTGCTGAATACGGAAAGCGCCTAAACACCTATAAAAACAACAAAGATGATTCAAAAATTAACGTAAGGTCTATCTACTCTCTGCCCGTCGAGGGCACGTTTATATGTTGTGTGTCCTGCAGTATGTACAGCTCAGGTTTTCCGGCCGACAGTGTAAACAGCTTCACCTGCCAAAAGTGTTTAGTTAATTTAGAGTTGGTCGTGAAAATACGCGAATTGGAGGACCGAGTTAGGAATCTGATAGCGATTAGGCAAACCAAAAATTGTATCGACTCGGTTTGTTTAGACAATTCGGCTACCTCTGATTCGGCTTCAGTCTCTCCTGGTCCCACTGTAGTCAGTGTGCGGCTGAAATCAGCAGCACCAATTGAGCCACAGGGCAAGTGGGTAACAGTAAGACGGGGGTCTAAGAATCCAAAATGTAGTCCCCCGGCACCCAGGTCACCAATTCGGACCCAGAACAAATTCTCTGCACTCCGCATCGCGCCTGTGGAAACTGAGAATAAGAACGTGCTCATAATTGGCGATTCCATAGTGCGGAATGTTAGAATTCCAAACTATGTTAAACCAGCAGTTAATGTTAAGTGCCTCGCAGGGGCCAAGATTTCTAACATAAAGGCCGCATTGGGACCGTGTTGCCGACGATGAAGTATCTACCTTATTGCTGCATGTCGGCACTAATGATATTTATTTACAGCAATCTAAGGTATTAAAGTGGAACTTCATCTCTCTATGCACCAAAGCTAAAAGAAAATGTCGGAATTTAATTGTATCTGGTCCCTTACCAAGATTATATAGAGGGGATGTGATTTATAGCAGATTGCATTCCCTTCACTGCTGGCTAGAAGCCTGGGGCCTCATGTATAAACGGTGCGTACGCACAGAAATGTTGCGTAAGAACTTTTCCACGTTCAAATCGCGATGTATAAAACCTACACTTGGCGTAAAGCCACGCACATTTCCACGGTACCTCATACCTTGTTTTATGCAAGTTCTCCGCTCGGTTTTGCAGACTGGCGGCACCCAGCGTCAAAGCAGTGCAACTGTTCCTGTGTGGTTACTCCTTATTTTCCTGACGCAGCTTTATAAATACACTGAAACTAACCGCATATTGTTTATTAGTGTAATGCATTTGATGGTAATTAACTTGTAACAATATAATGGTCCAGGGAACAGCCATAGTATTCCAAATACCATAACTGCTTTAGCGTTGTTACTCTCACTTCTTCTCCTTCTTCTTCTTCTTCTTTCAGCTGCTCCCGTTAGGAGTTGCCACAGCGGATCATCTTTTTCCATATTACTCTCACTGCAGCACTCGGAGTATTTATATCACTGTATCTGAGTGTGAATCACAGCAGCAGCTGATTGGAAAGAGAATTATCGGTATACAGTTTCATGGACACACTGCCTCAGCCACAGCAAAACGTTTCAAAGCCTTTCCTGTACGGACCTCGCGGTTCAGAAACAGTTTAATCCCAAGAACTGTAAATGCACTTAATCAATTGTTCCTTGTAGAACTGTTTGTACTTATAAGTAGAATCACCTCACTGTAAACTTGCACTACAGTTATAATATCGCACAACCTGAGCCACTTTATAAAGCGCGTATTTACATATGATGACGAGATCATTTTTAAGATGAAATGCAGCAAAATTTGTTTGTTATATTATACAGATAAAACTTTAACTTCATTTAAATAATCTATATTCTTCACTGGGAGTGTCGTGAAGGATATAATAATTAAACATGTACTACGAAGATATTTCAATGTTACCCCTTAACGCGCACACGTACCGGTCCCGGGACATAACAGCGGTTCAAAAACGTTACAGCCATGTGTGCATGCCTATCTGCCATGCATCTCGACACCCTACCCATCAAATGAAACTTCAAAGTCTCGTCTTACCGATGATATAAACCATTTTGACACACAACAACCACAGCACTGACACTAAAGCCTTTTTTACAGAGAAGTACATACTTTTAAGAGTTGACTGTCCCTACCTTTGAAGACCCCCTGCAAGTCAAACATCAATATTTCCGAGCAGTATTGATCCCATTGTGTCCGTAAGGCTCCAGCGAATATAATCCAGTAAAACGATTTAGGTCCAAAACACACAATATATTCTCAAAGGGACAAAAACTCCATAAAATGTTTCATAACTTGAGACCACCTAAGTAATTTTTTTTCACTTATATTGCTCATATCAGACGTAATTTGTTTCTGTCGGCGATAACCATGCGTATAGCCAACGAGTGTCACAGACAGCTTGTAGTATGACATATTGCTCTAAGCCCTGGTAGAATCTACCAGTTTGATTGGACACTGTGACTGACACTCAAAACTTACAGCCAATGAGCAGCCGAGCATTTTGATATGTAACTTGCCATACTAACTTGTAAACAAAACGATCGGAGCTGCGTGAAGGTGGCATTTGTGCCATTCTGCAGAGTTGGTGCGTGGTTGTTTATTGTGATTTTGCCAAGTTTTTTCGCATTTTAAATATGAATAAAAGTAGAAGTTTAAACGTAAATAAACGCTTTCGATTAAATAATAGATGCATGTATGCGCGTTGCGAAAGTATTCAACCGGCAACAGGACACGTCTAATGGCAGAGAGCGACGTGCCACGCCCTTGTGCTTTCTGCTTGCTAGTGATTGCTGCCATCAAGTGGCACATGGAAAAACGCTGAGCTGTGTTGTAACAGTTTGTAAAAGAAATATATATAGTTTGTGTGCATTTTATAAAAAAAAAAGTAAAAAATAAAAAATATAAATATATTTTTGGCCCATAAGACTTGTATTGACTATTTTTACATAGAAATGTGTATTTTTTATTGTTTTTATTATTTTTATAACTAATAGAGTGACACTGTATGTAGATATAGATTCCTTTAAGTGTAAGCTTTCAGTAGAGCCCTCATTGATATCTGTGGGTTGAAGCATTCAAAAGTTATTACACTTTTTCCATATGTTCCAAAATGTGGATAATGGTCCCTCTAAAAAGCCCCTGGACATGCCCACATAAAAACTGGTGTAAAAATGTCATTTTTACAGGTATTCTCTTCAAATTTGAAATGTGAGTAGTCAACAAGTTGTTCTGTTGGTACATAGTGTGTTTCTGTCCCCACCTACCTACTGCAGCTTTATTTTCCTTTATTTTCATAAAAAAACTTAGGCGAGAACAAAAAAATTCATTTTTTTTGTGAGTTCTAATGTGCATAACTTTTGATCAGTCACACCTACAGTGATTCTGACTACTAAGGGTGAAACTAGAGAATGTTACCTTTACAAAGAGACCAAACGTGTTTATACTCCAGATAGTTCAATAACAGCAATGATTCTAATTTGGAGAGGTCAAATTACAGGCGATTTAGCAAAAATGACCCCGATTGATAAGGGCTATAATTATTAAACATTTTGAAGAATCGGCGCTAAGCTTACAGATGGCTTAACGTCTATTACAGAACTGATTGTGTGATGATTGGGTATTTGGGGAAAGAAAAGCAAGGACTGCAGTGGCGGCTATGCCAATATATATTGAATATAAAACAGAAAGAGAAAATAACAACACAGCTAAAAACGCAGCGACAAATTTCGACAAAAGTTAAATGCTTGTGTCATGAGCACGAGGCGACTATGCAGTGTCTGCAACGGAAGTGGCCATTCACCGTGCATAAGCTACTTTACTGACGGGCGGGCGAAGGAGCCACCGATTCTTCCTCTGCCCAGTGCCACCACAAGCCTAGAGCCGCCCCTGAGTACTGCTGCAATAAATTATTTCATCGAAGGTCGCACACAATCACTGCACCGTGAAACGTATGTTTAATAACGTACTTTAACTCCTATCATCATAAAAATGATATCACATATACATCTCAGTATTTTAGTTATTCAGAGAGCTGTAATATCATGAATGTAATGGACTCTGTGTCCAGTTGGAGGAAGAGAGCCGGTTTAAGAAGCAAGTAGTGATTCACACACATAGAGCACATAGAAGATCAAATACAAAACAAAGCATTTAACGTGCTACTTTATTTACGATGTGATTTGAGAAACTGGTTAATTAAACGATTTTAAGATGAAGTTTAATGACAAAATAAACTACGTGATTAAAGTGGAAATGTCAAGATTAAAGTTGACATTTGGTGCTTTTTCCCCACTGTGTGCCTTTTTTTCTCTTGTAAAAGACAAAGGAGAAGACAGCATAAAGGTTTGGGGTTTGCCGGCCCCGTATATTGTACAGAATCCAGTACTTTACTTAGGTCAAAATCATAAACAAAACAGTTCATAACGCAACGCCGTGTCATGGCGTCGCGGCCATTTTATTGGGGAGGAGCCGGAAGTGGAGGAATGCTGGGAAGGACCGTGAGGGAGGATGGGACTGATGACGTCAGGGCAAGATGGCGGAGGAAGGGCGGAAGTGCCGCACTGCGGTCAACAGTCGGCTTATGGTGGAGGGAGGTCTTTTTTCCTATGAGGAAGCAGAGGGAGAAAGTTAATACCCCGCCATTCCCTGCCGGCGAATATGTTCCCAGGTGCAATCGAATCCGTCCGCGGCCTCCTACTCGCGCGTGCGTGACACGATCCCCCCCTTAGCCCAGGACCGTCAGGTCGGGCGGACCTAACCGAGAGGTCGTGAATACGAGAGAGGGCATCGGCATTGGCCTGAAGGGTGCCTCACCGATAAGTGACAGCGAACTTATACGGCTGTAAATCCAGAAACCACCTAGTGACCCGCGGATTCGACTCTTTGTGTAGGGACATCCACTGAAGTGCAGCGTGATCAGTCACCAGAGTGAATTCGCGACCCAGCAGGTAATAACGGAGGTGGGTCACCGCCCACTTAATGGCCAAGGTCTCCCTCTCCACTGCCGCGTACCGGGTCTCCCGGTCCATCAGTTTCCGGCTTAGGTACATCACAGGGTGCGCGACACCGTCGACGCTTTGGCTCAGCACTGCGCCCAGGCCTGTGTCCGAAGCGTCAGTCTGGAGAATGAAAGGGAGCCCAAAATCGGGCGTCCGTAATACAGGTGCCGACGTTCGGGCCTTCTTTAGGTCACTGAATGCGTGTTCCGCCTTGTCGGTCCACACCACGTATAGGGGAGCGCCCTTTTTTGTCAGATTAGTCAAGGGTGCTGCTCTTTCGGAGAAGTGGGGAACAAACCGGCAGTAGTAACCCGCTAGCCCCAAGAAAGCCTGCACCTGTCTCTTGGTATTCGGACGGGGCCATTCCAAGATGTCTTTAACCTTTGAGCCCTGTGGTCGCACCTGTCCCCGTCCCACGAGGTAGCCTAAATACTTGGCCTCCTTTAAGCCAAAAAAACATTTCCGGGGGTTTATGCGGAGGCCGGCTTTAGCCAGTGTTCTGAGGACAGCTGTGACCTGCAATAGATGCTCCTCCCAGGTGCCGGAATAGATGACGACGTCATCCAGGTAGGCGGCACTATAGGACTGGTGGGGCTTCAGCACTCTATCTACCAGACGTTGGAAAGTCGCCGGGGCCCCGTGCAGCCCAAATGGGAGAACCTTGTATTGCCAGTGCCCGCTAGGGGTGCTAAAGGCTGTTTTCTCTTTTGCGGATGCCATTAAGGGAATTTGCCAATACCCTTTCGTCATGTCAAGAGTAGTCAAATATCGAGCCGTACCCAGCCGCTCAAGGAGGTCATCAATGCGGGGCATCGGGTAGGCATCGAACTTGGAGACTTGATTCAGACGTCTAAAGTCGTTGCAAAATCTCCAGGAGCCGTCTGGCTTGGACACGAGGACGATAGGGCTGGACCAGGGACTATGGCTTTCCTCAATTATGTCCATGTCCAACATACGTTGCACCTCCAGTTCGACCTCCGCGTTTTGCCTCCGGGAGTCTATAGGGCCTCTCCCGGACGATTACACCGGGGTCCGTGACTATGTCATGGGCAATCAGCGAGGTCCGGCCGGGTGACTCGCTCACTACTTCGGGGATGGCTCGGAGTGTTTGGGTTAACTCCTGCCGCTGCTTGGGGGTTAGCTCTTAACCGAGGTTAAGGGCAGTCGTGCTTGTGAAAAGGGAGAGTGATCTACAGGAGCCGGGAAGCTCCTCCCTATCTTTCCAAGGCTTTAACAAGTTGATATGATAGATCCTCTTGCTCGATCGACGGTTGGGCTGTTTCACCAAATAGTCGATGAGTCCTTTTCTTTCCTTAACCTCGTAAGGCCCTTGCCAGTGAGCGAGCAGCTTGGAGTGGGAGGTAGGAACGAGCACCATAACTCGGTCCCCTGGGCGGAACTCCCTGAGGACGGAGTTGCGGTTGTAACACCGGGCCTGCGCTGCTTGCGCACGAGTCACGTGTTCCTTTAGGAGGGGCCTAATTTTTGTGAGCCGGTCGCGCAGTTGCGCTACGTACTCTAAAATGTTAGAGGAGGGAAGGGCCTCAGCCTCCCAGCCCTCTTTTAGTATGTCGAGGATTCCTCGGGGTTGTCGCCCATACAACAATTCAAATGGGGAGAAGCCCGTAGAGGCCTGGGGTACCTCCCGGTAAGCAAAAAGCACGAGCGGGAGGAGCTGGTCCCAGTTCCTGCCGTCCGCGCTGACTACCTTGCGGAGCATCTGCTTAAGCGTCTGGTTAAATCATTCCACCAGCCCGTCAGTCTGCGGGTGATAGACAGACGCTTTCAGGTGCTTTATTCTCAGTAATTTGACTACCTCCCTGAACGTATCCGAAGTAAAGGGCGTACCCTGGTCCGTGAGGACTTCTTTGGGTATGCCCACTCTGGAAAACAAACTGACTAATTCCCGTGCGATGCTTTTAGTATTAGCGGAGCGCAGGGGAACCGCCTCTGGGTACCGGGTGGCATAATCCACCATGACTAGTATGTATTTATGGCCACGGGTTGAGGGCTCCAGGGGTCCTACTAAGTCGACCCCTATTCAATCAAACGGGACATCAATCAGGGGTATAGGGACGAGAGGAGCACGGTCCCTTCTAGGAATCTGGCGGATCTGACACTCCGGACAGGATTGACAGAAACGCCGGACCTCCTCATTAATCCCAGGCCAGTAAAATCGGAGCTTAATCCTCTCCAGCGTCTTTTTGGCCCCGAGGTGGGCGCCAAGGAGGTGAGCGTGTGCTAGCTCGCATATCTCCCGCCGGAAGATACGCGGAATTAGCAGCAACTTACGCACCTCGCCCTCATGGGTCGCCACTCGGTACAACAGATCATTTTCGAGGACAAAAAAAGGCTCACGCGGTGTGGAACCGTCGGCTTGTGAGCTGTTTGGCAGAACGACAGCATTCCAGGCAAAGCGCAGGGAGTCATCATTCCACTGTTCCTTCTTAAAGGAGGCTGGCATGGACCGAAATTGATGGTCCAAGCTGCCGAGAGGGTCTTGTGACCTGGGCACCGGAAGAGTTCCCTGGCTAGTCCCTTCCCGGAGTCTTCGGGTCGGGTCCCGTAGTCATGAAAGGTCCCCCAAGCACCAGCCACTAGGGCCTGCCCTTATGCACGGCGTGGAGACCGCGGGAGGGGTGCCTTTCCCCCTCATAACAAGATCCAACAAGGCCCCGGGAGCGGTGGGTGTCTTACCGCTAATTTTTTTCGACCAGTCTTGTCCCAAAATCACTGGATAGGGGGGTTCAGGCAACACAGCGACCGTCAATCGAGTTGGTTCCCCCTTCCAAGTGATATAGCACTGCGCGGAACGATACGACTTGGTCCCCCCATGTACACAAGTGACCAATAGGTGCTGTTTCAGCCACTGTCGCGGTAAGACAAAACGGCGAGCTACAATGGTTATGTTGCTGCCGGAGTCAAACAAAGCCACCACTGCGTGCCCATTTAATAACACCACTCCCGTGTTCAGACTCGCCAAGGGATGCGGCGGGGTACAGTACCTCTCCGATGTCGTCCAGGTGCAGTCCATGGGCTCCGCCGTGGTGTTGAGGGGACAGGTTGGCAGCAAATGGCCGGTTTTCGACACACTTGTAACAGCGGCGGGCGGGC